>NW_004797539.1:156004-164540 GCF_000002075.1 Aplysia californica | reverse complement strand
GGGGTGGGGGTGGGTTTGGGTGGGTGGGGATGGGGGCGATGGTTCAAAGAGAAGTAATGTTTGAGATAAATGTCGTGATTTGGAGATTCTGGTCTGATCTCACCAAATGTCTGCGTAATTATTCTTTGGGATTTTCCTGAAGAAAGAATCGTTATTACCAGATGTACATTTGCGCCAACAACACATTAATCCTGTCACGACATCTTCTAGTTTGAACTTATTATTGATTAATTAGATTTGTTTTTAACATAATTTGTTGTTATAGAAAAACTACTTGAGAATGACTTATTTTTTACATTATTGATTTCATACGGATATTCAACAGGTATTGCTGTAAGGTACGAGCTTATGTCCTATTTAAAAACAATAAAAATGAAGAGATCCAGTTTTTCACTAGACATCTTAGTTTATTATTCTTGTTTACTATCAAATCAACAAGTGGGTGGTTGGTGGATGCTCTGGTGTGGTTTTTTCCCCTACTTTCCCATCAAACATCTATCGTCTTTGTCCCCCTTCCTCCTTTTTTGGATGCTTGTTACTCGCTTTTATCTTCGGCACTTATATTTGACCTAATTGTATTGTAAGTGCCGTCCGTACCACTCTTTCCATAAACGAAATTGCAACAACAAAGAAAACTCCTGAAACTATTTCCCTTGATCAGATCAACCACCTGAAGCACTTGTTTGCCTGGGGCTCCGTGGTCAAACCAGATTTGTTCTTGGAGTCGGACTATGCTCAATATCAGCAAGTTTACTACCACATGTTCAACTGGGCCACGGTACAGGACTACAAGTGGCGATTTAACAGGGGCAATAGGGTGAGTAGACCTACATATACAAGTCTTTGTGCTGTTATCTACTTGCTTGCTTATTTGTTGTTTAAATTGAAATATAAATCGTCACCACAAGGGTATTACTACGTCTGTTATCACTATTGTCATACCTTTTTATTACTAGAAAGCAAATATCACTTCTATCTAGTAATGAAAAAAGCGAAGTGAAAATAATAACAGACTGAGATATACCTGTACCAATGGGGTTTGGAAAAAGAACACAGTGTCTATGTGTCTATTGTAATATCACATATACAAAAAAATCTCATTTATTTACATGTACTTAAATCGACCCCTGATCTAAAAAATCAACTTCTAGCGTTTAAAAAATTTTGATATCGTCTTATTTCCACCGTATAATTTCCGTCTATTTCAGACTAATCCAGACTACAGGGTAGCTGTAGCAGCCACTGATGTCCTCAATCGTAACGGGTAAATTACTTTGAAGGCTTAAAAAACTTATTGTACAAGCTTTAGTGCTCACGTCTATCCATCGTCTTATTTTACTGGCTCGTTCTTGGACCCTTCAACCCATTTGAGAGGAGGAAGTATTATGCCCAGAGAAACAGGGAGAGTGCAAGAAAAATTTAGATTTTGCCGATAAAACTCACGCTCAAGTTTCTTTCTTACAAGCAATCTGCAGATTAAATGTATACCTCTAATAGCTAACACACTGCAGCGGTTGAAAAATAGAATTGCAAGATTGATCTTAGAGAAACTTCAATAATTACAATGATGATGATGGTGGTGGTGGTGGAGGTGGTGGTGGATAGCTGCTTATCGAGTCATCACGATGCAAAACTGCATGCCTTTATTTTGATTTTTAAAATTAAAAAAAAAATTCTAACATGTCCCCGAAATAGCCAAATTTGGTGAAACGTCGAACATCTCAGAACATCTGATTAAATATACACAACAAAGCCTATATTTAAGTCTCTAATACAATGTATTTTTTTTCTCCTGTAAAACAATGCTGCTTATTATAATGATGATAATGATGATGATGATAATGATGATGATGATGATGATGATGATGATGATGATGATGATGATGATGATGATGATGATCACGTGCGTTCTCCTCCTCCTCCTCCTCCTCCTCCTCCTCCTCCTCCTCCTCCTCCTCCTCCTCCTCTTCCTCCTCCTCCTCAGTCTTCTTTTTCTTTCTTCTTCTTCTTCTTCTTCTTCTTCTTCTTCTTCTTCTTCTTCTTCTTCTTCTTCTTCTTCTTCTTCTTCTTCTTCTTCTTCTTCTTCTTCTTCTTCTTCTTCTTTTTCTTCTTCTTCTGACTTCTTCGTGTAACGTAATATTATGAATGTCCTACATTCCCTCTACACGCACTTAATCTTCGTTTTTTAAAGTCTCTTTCAACCTTTATTAAGAGTTTTCAACCTTTCAGTAGCAAATGTTAAAATCTTTATCTTTTTATGTATCTTATAATATTTTTGTCCTTGTTTGTTAAATAGAAGATGGAGAACTGAGCTCATAAGTCAGAGGACAAAATCAAAGGCAAAGGAAGCTATGAAATAGGTTGCTGGGGTGGGGGTGGGGCATTGTGCATGAGGCAATGGGAGCAGCGGAGGGGATTATAAAGTTTGGACATTCCCTTTAATCTTAAAATTGAGTCTAAAACTACTAAGAAAGAGCGATCTTTAAGAACTTCTTTTTAATATCATTTCAAATTCAAGTGCCTTCTGTTTCGAATTTGTTTACACACGGAGAGAGAAAAATTCTTCAGGCGATGATAAAGTTTGTCCTATTTATGCCTCTCTTACATGACATATTTCTAACTTACGGTTTTTTGTTGTTATAAATTTCTGTGCTAACAATTTCTACCATATGTTCTTTCACCAGGATCAAAGTGCGAGGTCACTGCATGTTCTGGGCTGTCCCATTCAATAATCCTGAGTGGATCAAGGGACTGTCCGCTCAGGAATTCAAAACAACCGTGGATGATCGCATTGCTTACATGACGGCACAGACAAAGAACAAGTGAGGATTTTCATGGGTTGGAATCTCCCCCTAGCTCGATGTTGGCTGGAAGCAGTTTACAGACACGTTTCTCAAGATGAAAATGCCAAAAACATCTATTATTTTAACATGGGCTTAAGAAAACCTCCCATTGATGCATTTTTGCCTCCTTAATTGCAACAGGAAAGAAAGTTATAGTTTATTCTGTCTTTGTTAGCAGAATTAATGTAATCTCATTCTGCTAGTATTTCTCACTTGCCATAACAATCATATCCACAGATTGGCTCACTGGGACGTGAACAACGAGCTACTTCATGGCTATTTTTACGAGGAGCACTCAGGAAACCCTCTCTACACGGAGCACATGTTCCGGGAGATTCACGCAGCTGACCCAAAACCCACACTCTTCCTCAATGAGTACAATGTGGTGAAGAGCGGTGAAATGACGCAGGTATGTAACCACATTCAAAATGATCGATGGTTTCTAAGAGAAGCTTACTTACTTATTTTACTTTACCTGAGATTTATAACGTGTGTTGCGGCGGGTCGAAAAACTGGAAAGCGTCCTGGGGTCGGAGATTGGGAGCTTCTAAGGTGTTAAAGAGAGATTGAAAAACTGAAACTTAACCAACCAAGGGAGTTTATTATCTTTGTTCATGTGCCTTCCTCCCCATAAAAATTCAACGTAGGAAAACTGCAATTCAAATCTCGTTTAGATCTACAGTTTCTGTTTGTTTCCCTACATAAAGAAGGGTTTCAACGGCCGAAGTCTAAATGCCTGCAGGCACCGTGAAACCTATGGAAACTCTGAGAACCCAGTAACACTGTGTTATGTTTCCTTCTGTGACTTACTCAGTTGGCTCATGTGAACCTTTGAAATTATGGTAATAATGAAAAGAGGGTCCCTCGGCGAAAACTCGGAAACTGTGCTTGTATGCCTAACCTAGACCCGCTGTTCCTTTGTCTCTCCCTTGTACAAGCAGGCCTATCTAAGAACAAGTGTAGCAGGTAAATTTTTACTATGGCTTTGGCACACAGAAGCACTGCTTTTGGGGGTCAAATGACACAGAAAGAAGACTGAAATGTGATATTTTAGGAGAATATTCAGAATCTCATGGACAGAGAGGAAAATAATAGAGAAGTGCTCCAAACGGAAGGATGTGAAATATCCATTATCTGAACCTTCTGAAAAAAAAAGAGATTCTTTGGCCACACAAAAAAATAAAATGGACCAGAAAAACAGCTGCTGTGTGGTAAGATAGAGGGAAAGAAGAGCAGAGGAAGATAAAGATCAACATATACAGATGGCCTGAACAACTTTGCAACGAATAACACAAATAGAAAAACCGAGCTGATCAAGAAAACAGACCAAAAAAAAAAAGGAACGGGGTACCATGATCGTCAATGTCTGCTCCAGACTTGACTCTTGAAGAAGAAGATGTTGCAACTCACCTTTCTTTCCAGAGATAAGTACAAAGGATAGTTATTCGTGCTTACTACCTTGTATGCAGGAACACTGATTTTCAGAGGAAAAATTAGAAAAAATCCCCAACAATTTCTTTCTTATTATCAACAAGAATTGCTCAACATTGAGCAGAGTATTTATTATTATTATTATTATTATTATTATTATTATTATTATTATTATTATTATTATTATTATTATTATTATAATATATTTAAAAACAAACAAACATATTATAGCGTTTCCGTTTGTAATTATGGTTGTGAATAACATAATTTGAGAGGAAAAATGTGTTTGACCTAATTTGTCGGATGCACAGTTCAAGTTGGACATTGACTGTTTGCTTTCGGTCCGTCCTCAGAGCTATTTGACCCAGATCCTGAAATTCAAGGCGGCCAATGTTGGCCTTGGCGGGGTCGGAGTACAAAGTCATCTCAATGATTACGAGGAGCCCAACCCTGACAGCATCAACGTAAGTGAGGCTACCAGTACATAAGCATGAATCTGATGTATTTTGCAAAACCACTAGACCCATCGTAAACGTAACACCAAAATGGTACTCACTTACGACTGAGACCCACATCGAAATTCCGTTATCGTTTCCATAACTCTACCTTATCATAATCTCCAGTAGAGGTACAGTACAGACACACATACTCACGCTTAGAAAAGGGCTAACATGCAGATTCTCATAGTTTACTTTCAAATTAATTTGTGCAACTCAAACACACACGCACACACATACATACACACACATAAACACCCACGCACAAGCATACACACAGTGCTTCAGCAGCTACTGCTATAAATTCACACTGGACTACGACACCAGACAGACAAGTTCAAGGTCAAGAAATTGTTCAAACAAATCCACTTTTTAAAAACGACACGCTGGCAGTGTCCTGTGAGTGTGTCCATGCAAAACCCAACAGATCAAATGCCAAAAACTTAAACAGCCACTTGGGATCAAAGAATAGAATTCTGGTTCTACCTTTTGTTCTTTCTTTTTCTCATCCGTTCTGTATCCGTCAGTGTAGACGCCCTTTTTATTTGTATTATTAAATATAGACCGTGTTTCGATTACAGAAATTTTAGTTTTATCACGGTGTGTTCATTGTTGTTTGCTAATGTGTCGTCAGGAGGATTTTGCCTTACTGACGTCTACGTGCTCAGACAGAAAGACAAAACTGGAAAACCAGTTCTGAGTGTTTTGCATTACTTTCTTCTCCCCAGTACCGTCTTAATGTTGTGGCAAAAGGAGGTCTGCCCATTTTTGTAACCGAATTAACTCTGGGTGTTCGCGATCCACACACCAAAGCTGACTGGTACGTAGGCTAGTGAGAATGATCAAAATTGATTGTAATGTTCTCTCTTTGTGGCCAGGTACCTGCCTCTCTCGATCTTCTATTTGATTCTCTCTCTCTCTCTTTTTCTTTCTCTCTCTCTCTCTCTCTCTCTCTCTCTCTCTCTCTCTCTCTCTCACACACACACACTTTCACACTTTCACACGCACACAACACACCCACACACACACACACACACCTCACCTCAGTCACTCCTTCTCTCCCTCGTCTCTCTCTAGTCTCTCTCTCTCTCTCTCTCTCTCTCTCTCTCTCTCTCTCTCTCTCTCTCTCCCCCTCTCTCTCTCTCTCTCTCTCTCTCTCTCTCTCTCTCTCTCCCTCTCTCTCTCTCTCTCTCTCTCTTTCTCTTTCTCTCTCTCTTTCTCTGTGTCTCTGTGTCTCTCTTTCTCTCTACCCCTTCTTTTCCCTTTTTCTCTCTTTGTCCAAACTGCACCCCTGCCCCTTCAACACTCAGTTATTACACAATATATTACACACTCTTTCCGATTTATTCATTACTTTGATTATCTAACCTGTTTCGGTTTTTGTCTGACCAAGTTGTATAAAAAAAATTGCCTGCAATACCATACCCCTCTAGTCATTAAATTAATTCTTTTCTTTGTTATGTTTATGCTCAGTACATACATAGATAAATACATAAATACACATACCCTTTTTTTGTAAGAGTTTTACGGCACTTGCAACACAATAAGGTCATATTTATTATAAGCGCCGAAGATTTAGAAGTATTACAAGAGAGTAACAAACACAAAAAAGAAAGGGGAGATAAAGACGATAGATGTTTGATGGGAAAGAAGGGCCAAACAATGAGATTAAAAGTAATGGAGGATGCTCTGTGGGCGGCACCGCACGCCTGATAGGAGCCCTCTCTCGCGACGGAACCGTGGGCTACGGTCGGGCTACCTGCGTTGCGCGATTGCCCGACTAAGGCACTGAAATCTAGAAAAGAAAGAAGGTTTTATTCCGAGGTCCTTCAGGTTAGGCAAGTCAATTAGTAAAAATGCCTTGCATATGTGTTGTATTTAAGTGTAAGAACCGATATGATGCTGCAGTGGACCGAAGTTTTCACAGTGAAGTTGTTTCCCTTAAAACAATTTGAATGAAAGTGTTTGTATGCCCCCAGCAACACAATTTAAATCATTAATTCATAAGAGGCTGGCTCCGGCGCTACATGTCAAGGCCAACCCAGGCTGAAAGGGATACAACACCCCAGCAGAAAGACTGAGATACTCAATTTTTTAAAAGTATTCTTATTCATAAATATATATAATTATTATGAGTATATATAATTATTATGTGTGTATGTATATACATATTATACATTTTAATTAAAGATATTGCTTTCCTTTGTGTGTGCAAATTAGATGCTACTGTGGTCTAAATGTAGATATCTAGAGGCTCCATTAGAACATGAAATCAATATTCAACAACAATAATTATGAATATTTTCTATGTTAAAGAAACACCAAACTATATCAGATGAGGGGAGAAGGTAGGGTGGGGTGGATAAGAGTTTGAGTCTTGTTAGATAGAACTATACTCGGTTTAATTCTATTGCTGTTATCTCTCTTTTTTGGAATATTTGAAATCATTGTGCGCTCCACTTTGTGAAAACCAGGAAACAAAATTATTGTGATCAATAATATTATTTATAGACCAAGACATACTGTTAGCAATTAGATAAAGCAAACATCGACCCTCTTTTGTGTCCGCTATTCCTTACATATAAAGTTAGTTATGGCACACGCCTAGAATCATGCAATCATATATCTTAAATTCAGTTTAAAAGTGTATTTTCATCCATTTCTTATAATTATATATTTTAGCATCTTGAAAGATTATCTTTTTAATTTGGTATGTTTGATAATTTTATGTTACTCGGACAAGTTTTCTTCTTATTTTACTCATCTTTTTATTTTTAAACTAGATTATAACATAAAACTCTTAAAGAATTGAACAGTCCGTATCACACACATACTTTTTTCTCCCTGTCATTATCCGTCAGCCCGTCAGTTGATCACAATCTCTCTCTCTCTCTCTTTCACTCTCTCTCTCTCTTTCTCTGTCTGTCTGTCTGTCTGTCTGTCTGTCTGTCTGTCTGTCTGTCTGTCTGTCTGTCTGTCAGTCTCTCACTCTCTCTCTCCCTCTCCCCCCCCCCTCTCTCTCTCTCTGTCTGTCTGTTTGTCTGTCTGTCTGTCTGTCTGTCTGTCTGTCTGTCTGTCTGTCTGTCTGTCTATCTCTCTAGACTGACAGACTGTCTGACAGACAGTCAGTCTGTCTGTCTGTATGTCTGTATATATATATATATATATATATATATATATATATATATATCTATCTATATATATATATATATATATATATATATATATATATATATATATATATATATATATATATAGATATATATATATATATATATAGACATACACACATATATACACATATATACACACACACACACACATACACATACACATATATATATATCTATATATACATTCATATATATACGAATATAGATATATATATATCATCACAGACACATACATTCATACTTGCGGGCATTCCCCCACCCTACATATATACACATCGTGACCAGCCCGATAAAATTCTATAAAAAGAACCGCCACAGTTCGTGATTTACCCACACTCGGTGGCCAGATTTGATCCCCAACGCGGCGTACTGCTCGCGGCGCCGCGAAGAGAGAGAGGAGGCTCCATTAGTTCTAAACTCCTTGGGGCCAAACCACACCAGAGCACCTGCCAACCACCTATCTATCTATCTATCTATCTATCTATCTATTTATCTATCTATCTATCTATCTATCTATCTATCTATCTATCTATCTATCTATCTATCTATTTCTCGTTATATGTGTATATATATATCATCTATAGTATATATA
>NW_004797539.1:134517-154517 GCF_000002075.1 Aplysia californica | reverse complement strand
CAGAAGTTTTTAACGGTGTGTTTGCGAAGTGTTATATTTTGGACTCCAGGAACTGAAGATATTTCATATGATTAACCCTTTAGCGTAATTTATAATTTTACACATCCTACTCTTTACACTTGATTCGACAGTGTTACGCAATCGTTTTCGTCTCTTACAAAAGATCATCGCCGTGGAACGGAAGAGAGAAGTCCCTTGTGAGACACTTAGTTCTCAAACACTTAAACGTTGTTTCTGAAGTGAAGTGTAAAATAAAAGCACCTTTCGGGAAAAAGTTTTTGTTTATTTCAATGAATCCGTTACTTGGCGCAGTTCACACAGCAATAAGGCAAGCGACTAATTTCGCTGTAGCGTGCCAGAAAATGCAGGCTTTGTTATCACTATAAAATGAAGGGTTAATCATACGAAATATATATTGGGGGTCGCAACATCAATAACCTGAGATACGCAGATGATACAGCTCTACTTGCAAACTCAAAATTTATATCTTCCTAAAGTTGTGGAAATAGTGAAAGTGAACAGCAGCAAGGCATGCCTCGACATGGACGCCAAGAAAACAAAAACAATGGTCTTATCAAAATCTTCTGGGAAAACAACAGACATAACCATTGATGGGGAGAGAATCGAACAAGTACACCAATTCAAGTATCTAGGGGCAACAATCACCGGTGATGGAAGACGTGAAAAAGAAATAAACGTAAAAACTGTAGCTGCAAAAACAAGATTCATCCAAATGTACAGACTATTTAAATTCAGGCAACTAACTCTCACTTTAAGAAAGAAAATGCTGAAATGTTACATCTTTCCCATATTCATATCAGGCGCAGAGACCTGGACTTTGACAAGGAAAAAACCCAACAAATTAAATGCGTTTGAGATGTGGTGCTATCGTAGAATGGCCAGAATAAGCTGAAAAAAAGATAAAGTCGTGAGTCAGATTCTACACACAAAACAAAAAATGCTGAACAGCATAACATGTAGAAAAATACAATACAATGGCCACTGAAAACGAAACGAGATCATTGTCAAAGGGGTGCTTGAAGGAAAGGCGTGGGGCAGGAGAGACAGAGGAAGGCAAAGAATAACATGGAAGTGGAAGGACAACATAAGGACATGGACTGGCCTGAATATGTCGGAATGTGCAACGGCAGCTCACCACCGTGAAAGATGTGAGGTTATTATACGTCAACCTCTGAGTCAGAGATGACACCTCCCGGTATTCAGGTATCCAGGTATAAAATGATAGATGTTGTGTACTTTGTTCTGCCATCTTATGTCTCTTCTGAAATTGCATATGTCATCATCATGTTGAGCTTTTAAAGATATTTTAAATAGAAAGAATGCTTCTGTATCAATTTTTTAAAAACACACTTCCATCTTAGATGCGATTCAATTACCCAAGAAGATAGACCCGTTCTCCATGAAAGTCCAGATCAACCCACAGACCACACGGGCTAACCTGCGTACTCTGGGTCAGGCCAGCTCGACGTCACAGAACTCACAACTCACGTGCACCACGCGCAGGTCACCAACCTCTGCTGTCGGCGTCAGTAAAACTACTCAAGTCACGTGCCAGGGAGATGAGATCCTCACCGGCTGTTCTAGTTGGCTCAAGGTCAGAACACTTAAAGGAAGATTAAACGTTGCAGTATATTTTGTTCAATTTTAAAAAATCGCTATTGATATTTTGCAGTCAAAATCTGTAAAAGTATACTTTAGGCATCACCGAAGTATTTTTTTCTAGGACTACAGCAAAGACCGCTCAAAGGGTCATGTAACTCTGAGGGTCAACAACTGTACGGCTAACCAGTGTCTATTGATGGTCAGGGTCAACTTTTGGTGAATCTGTAATTATGGACACTAAACCTATCTAGAGGCTGTACCTGCCTTTCTTTGGCCATGTTTGACCCACAATGTTCCAGACCATGAACTTTCAGTCGTTGTATCTTATTGAAATTGCCTTCAGTGCATGAAGTAAGGCTGTGTAACGTTTCAGAATTTTCACCTGAAAAAAAAAGAGACACAAACATTACAAGCATTCTCAAAGAGCATGGTCACTAAGATTTTAATGCAGGGCGCCACAACTGTCGGTGGGAAAATACAGACTAAGCATTATCATACCAGAAAGTACAAATGAGGTCAAAAGAATCAACCTTGAATTTGTCAAAATGCATATTTTCCCACAAGCACAGGTCTATTACGTAAAAGCATTCATTTAGAAAGCAGTCATTTCCAGATCTTGGCCATATTTTATCCATTCCTAGTCTAATAAAATAAATACGCCATGCCTTCACCGTCGCATGTCTCTCATAAGTTTTGTTGATCCCATAAACTGAAGAGCACCTATCTCAAACTCCTTCCACAGCGCATCATAGATAGGTATCTCCAAGCAGCGACGTTGATGGGATTGGTCATTTGGGCCCTGGAAATGATTTGCTCTCCCATAATACTACCTTTTCCATATTCGTTGAATATTAGATTAAAGAAAAATGTAAAAAAACAGCAGGTCGCAACAGCAGTACATTATGATTGATGTCTTGCATATTATTCGACAATTTACACACAACTGCTCTTGAAACCCCCATGCCTCTGTCTCTAGGATAGCGACTGGCACCGTGATGGGGAAGAAATCCTTATGTCCGGTGGAAAGCAGGCGTGCCGAGCAATGAATGGATACGGATCTTCTGCAGGTTAGTCGTTCTCCATACGGTCAGGTTTTTCGCCTCCGCACGTGGAAGACCCTAGCTCCATTCCCGTGTGTAGAGGATTTTCATAAAGCATGTTGGTCTTTCTGTTGAGTTGTTGTTGTATCCCTCTCAGCCCGAGTCGAAGCACACCTCCCAAATGATTTAAACTCTGTCGATGGGGGAGGAAAAACATCTTTCTTTAAAAAATATCATTCTTCTCACTGAGTCACAGTCAGAGTTCCGTAAACATTCACAAGAAATATAGATGTACAACAATAGGGGCATGTAGGCTATACATCTTCCTTCATAATCTTTAACCTATGGTAAGTTTACAAATTGTTTGCCTTGTCGTATACTGAATTAGGTTTATAAATTATTTTGTACGTCAGTGCTAAAGAAATAATAAATATTGTTCTCACAAAATCAGACCCTTGTCTTTTCGGGTTTTTATCCACGCTAAATTCTGTTGTCTCAAAGAATCTTTAAGTCTCCAAGAGTACACGTGCAAGTTGTTTATCCACACATGGCAATTCATTCTTCACCTAAGATCCATAACCTTTGTTGTGTTGTGCCACGGGTACAAGATGTTTATCCACACGTCTGGAGTAATTGTCCATTTCAATTAAATTTTTCAGTCATTCTGTGTTGCTTTGTCTTTAAAAGTGCATTATGATTTTTAACACACCTCACAACCGTACCTATCAAGATACTTATCTACACGTTTAAAGTCATTCTTCAGCGCACTATCAAACACGTGTTGTGTTGTCTCTAGAGGCACAATATGTTTATACATATGGTTAGTCTTATTCCCCACGTCACTACCCTACACCTATTTTGTTGTCCCTTGAAGTACACGATTGTTTTATCAACGTGTGTTGTCCCTAGAGGTACAACATGCTTATCCACACTTCTAGAGTCACCTATCACGTCAACATGATCCCTGATATAGTCATTCCCTACACGTAACGGCAGAAGATGTTTTTCCATGTGTGTTGTACCTTGAAGTTCCAGACGTTTATCCACACGTCTCATACCATATCCATGTGGTGTTTGTCCCCTAGGGGTTGAGGCCGTGGCTCGATGCTGCAGTGCGCAGGGTCTGAAATGTGAGTACCGCACGGCAGGACCCTCTGGTACTGGGATGGACGACAAGGTGGAGGTGCCTTGTCAGGGGCAGGCATATGCTTTAGGTGAGTCAACTTTATCTATCTACTTTTCTCACAGAAAATGTGTATAGACTACATATTACATTTATAGATCAACATGATATTATGTCCCATATACACATTATTCCAGTAATTTTAAAATGTGACATCTCAATGAATGTAATGCTCACTCTCACATTGAGCATATTTTAGGTAATGGAAGTTTATCTATCTATCTATCTATCTATCTATCTATCTATCTATCTATCTATCTATCTATCTATCTATCTATCTATCTATCTATCTATCTATCTATCTGTCTGTCTGTCTGTCTGTCTGTCTGTCTGTCTGTCTGTCTGTCTGTCTGTCTGTCTGTCTGTCTGTCTGTCTGTCTGTCTGTCTGTCTGTCTGTCTGTCTGTCTGTCTGTCTGTCTGTCCGTTTTTCTGTCTGTCTGTCTGCATGTCTGTCTGCTGTGACTACAAAGTCTACAAAACTCTACATAAGGACCCGAATTCAAGAACACCCAGTCTGGGATCCGAACTCGGGCCATCTGCTCCGTAGTCCAGCGTGATACTAACTAAGTTAACTAAGCGTCCGGCTAAAGCAAAATCAATCGTGATTACCTTGGTGTTGCATGACCGACCGCGTGTTTTGTCTGTGTGTCCCCCAGGCTGCTCCACACTCGCCTACTCCCACAACTCTGATGGCTCTATATTCACCAACACCTCATGTATGGGACAAAACGACTACCCAAGGGACGGTGAGTCAGATGTTCTTACTTCTTTTTCTAGAGATGTATTCCTCTCAAGTCTTGCACGATTTCATGATAACTTTCTCAGCTTTCCTTCTGAATTCCCCTGTAGGAATATACAGTGTTCCAACCTGTAAGGCGCACACCTCTGTCATTCCCACACCTCGTCTCTGCTGTACTGAATTGCAACCAGGCGTCCTGAGGAACGTAGATAATTATTAATTTTGCTTTGACATTCAAATCTTCTCATCAAAGAAATTGTCATGAAATTATACTACTCCACGACCTATCAATACTACCATCCATACTTTACAATAATTCAAACAGTCAAATACCTTTTCTGTTCTGTAATTATACATGAATCTCCCCCCGCCCCCCACTTGTAAAATAATTCCCATTAGGTGTGTACTCCTACGCGGCGTGCTGCCAGAGTCCCAACCTCCAATGTCGCACAGTGACTTCCGGGACGAGTGGCAAGAAACAGTCGGATCAGGTTGGGGTCACGTGTCCTAAAGGTTACGTCATGACGGGATGTAACGTCTTCTCACAGTATGGGAAAACTGGGGGCGCCTTTATCAACCGTGAGTTCTGTCTCTTTTAATATATTTTATCTGCACAAATACATGAACTTAATATAAACACACACACACACACACACACACACACACACACACACACACACACACACATACACACACACACACACACACACACACACACACATACACATGAAGGGGTTCTCGTGTTCTAGAGGTTAAGGTGTTCGCCTCTCATTCAATTGGTCCGGGTTCGAATCCGAATAGCGAGGGAGCATTTTCTTCTCTAAAGTTTTGTCCTTTCATAACCTTCCCTACTCTCTAGCAATGTTCTGTCGTCTGCGTTTGTATCCATCTTCTGCACCACATTTGACCTCTCCCCTGGGCTCCTGACTCTTTCTGAAGCCTTTCTACTACTACTCCTTGGCTCCTTCGTACTGCTGACTTTCAGCCACACCCTTGATCTTACGGTAGAAAAGACCTACACCTAGCCTTCTCGGATAAGGATGTAAAATCTTGGAGGCCCCGTGTGCAAGCTGCGCACGTTTAAGATCCCTGGGTGGTCCAAAATCAATAAGAATAGGCTTCGGCCGCCACTCGGGCAAAATTCAAATTTTCTTACGAACTGAAAATGTTTATATGAGTCCGGCGCGCTCAAATGACCTCTTGCAGTTGCAACAGCCGTAAAACACTTTCAAAGGACCCTCCCCCCCCCAACAACAAACAAACAACCCCCTTCAACCTAACAAAACACAACAATCCAACAGACACATTCGTATATTTTGCTCACATGCACACACGCAGAAACACAAAAACACCTACCCACGCACACATAAACACACACACACACACACACACACACACACACACACACACACACACACACACTCTCTCTCTCTCTCTCACGTTCTCTCTCTCTCTCTCTCTCTCTCACACATATGCAGAGAAAGAGCGAGAGAGAAAGAGAAAGAGACAGAGCGAGAGTGAGAGTGAGAAAGAGAGAGCGAACGAACGAGAGAGAGAGAGAGAGAGAGAAAATGAGAAAGAGAGAGAGAGAGGGAGAGAGAGAGAGAGTGAGAGAGAGAGAGAGAGAGAGAGAGAGAGAGAGAGAGAGAGAGAGAGAGAGAGAGAGGGAGAGAGAGAGGTTGGGATACATAGATTGGGGTATGCTTGAGCACACCTAGCAGCAATTTTAACAAATGTCTGGAACCCCCCCCCAAAAAAAAGCAGCCCTCCCAAACAAACAAACAAACAAACAAACAAACAAAACAAACAAACAAACAAACAAACCATCAAACAAACAAACAAACAAAACACTCACATGCATGCATACTCACGAACACACAATGTATACACATATGCACGCATAAAGGCACACAATACTCACAAAAAGACAATAGGAATAAAATCTAATCAGGGTCGGTAATAGAAAGCACTTGTGTAAGTGTTAGACTATCTGGTGTAAAGTTTGGGGAGATACCTCTCAGTCTTAGGCCGCCATGACGTTGTTATTAACAAGCTTGGTCGACCTTTTTACACGTTAGCAGTCGGAACGCTTGTTCTGATCCTGCTAGGAATATTTCAAATTTGCTCGTTGTTTTGACGGAAGACCAAGTGTTCAAACTTGAAAATGATTGGTACTAGTTCTGGCCATTGTCATTGTGTCACTGCATAACACAATACGTTTTTTAAAATAAGAAATTAACACAGATATTCAATAGTACCGAGCCAAGTGGACGGAGAGCCTCTCTTGTCCCAAAATACTGTCCACCCACACCCCCCCCCAAAAAAAAATAAAAAATAAAAATAAAATAAAAGTTCAGAACGTCCCGTTGCAAATTCCAACGGAGACCATCTGCACCGTCGCCCAGGATGATACCAGCTCAATAAGTTCGTTTTTTTCAAAACGTGCACCCCATCTAAAACCCTCCACCAAAAAAACAAAAACAAAAAGCAAATCAATACCCCCCCCACAAAAAAAACACACCCCAACCCAAAACCAAACCAAACCCAAACCAAACAACAACAAAAGACCCCCCCCCCCCTCGGAAATCAAATCAGGCAAACAACAGTCCGAGTAAATCTAGTCTTCGATACTTTGACATAAATCCTTGCTGACATTCACACCCTCTCTCTACAGCCAACGTTGCGGGCACAGATACATGTGTTGCTGTGAATGGAGCCGAGAAGTTTGGACCCGAGACGGGGGTCCAGGCGCAGGCCACCTGCTGTCGGACCTAGACTGAGAAGTACCACTCTGGGCTGTCACTGTGGACTGCTGGAAACGCCACTGCAAGGAATCCCCTTTTCATATCTTACCGTGACTGTTTACAGAAGCTGGGGTACATTCTTTTGTTCGTTTCTAGGCCTGCAAATAAAGAATTTGATTTAGATTATAAAATATTCATGTTGAGTTAGTGCCTCAAAGTCGAAATGATTGAACTGTGTGCCTGGAGGGACTATTTTCGATGAATTGCATTATCTGTACATTCTGCTATCGCAATACAGAGTTATTCCTTTTCTCATTTCAAAGCAAAGCTGTGTCAATGTTTGTGTCAATCTATAGAGAAATAGCCCGCTCATGCTGCGTTTTCTCTCAGATGTTAATCCAACAAACATGTACCAAGGATGACACATCATCCTGATAGTTCCAGGGGTTGGAGAAACTCTGAGACTTCCTCAGACAACCAAGAATGCTGCGTTGTTATAGATTTGAACCAAGGTAATCCAGAATGCGTTGAAAATGCTCTTAGAGAAAGAGGGGGAGGGGCACATTGGTTGAAATGATACATTTACATAATAGACCCGTGCAAATACGTGGACATCGAATAGTTCAACACAAAGGGGAAAGAAGCAGCACATGGACGCAAGCATGGTTATTCAGGGCCGGGGAAGGTTATGACGACGGATAGAATCAGAAGAGAAATAGAAAAGAAGTTGGACTTTCTAGTGACACCTTTCAACCACTCTCATCAAAGGCAGTGTCAAGAAAACAGTGAAGCTTAAAAAAGAGCATGTTGAAGCATTCCAGTCCGTCTGTCAAGTGTATGGGTATACCCTTGTGATACAGTAAATTCACTGAAAAATCGGGACCTCTGATCTAGCGTCTTGCTTCTATACGACAGATCCCAAAGGATTATGCCGCTTAAGAATCGAACCAGGGTCACCCACCGTGCAATTCAGCATATTATAACATACTGCCCCTGGTAAATTGTAAGGGGGGGGGGGGCTCTTGTGGCCTAGAGTTTAAGGTGTTCGCCTCTCATTCAAAAGTCCAAGGTTCGGACCCGAGTAGCGACGGACAATTTTCTTCTCTAAAATTGTCTCCTTTCACCTTCTTTCCTTCTCTCTTGGAATATTCCGTCGCCTGCTTTCGTCTCCACTTTCTACCCCCACTCCCTCACCTCCTTTGCCCCCTACACTGGGCTCCTGAATCTTCCTGCAGCCTTTCTACTGCTACTCCTTAGCTCCTTCTTATTGCTGTCTTTCAGTTACTCCCCTCGTATGACCTTATGCAGTTGCGAGCGCCGTAAAACCCCTACTAAAACTAAAGTCATACCCCTGATCTTCTGGTACGAAAGATCTACACCTAGCCTTCTCGGATAAGGACGAAAAATCTCGGAGGTTCCGTATGCAAATTGCGCACATTAAAGATCCCTAGCTGGTCCAACATCGATAAGAGTTGGCTTCGGCCGCCACCAGTCCAAAATTCAAAATTTTCTACCAATTGAAAATGTTTGGTGTGTTCCGCGCGCTCATATGACCTTATGCAGTTGCAAGCGCCGTAAAACACTTACCAAAAAAAGTTAATTGTAATTCTGATCACTCATTCTTAAAAGAAGTTAGAAATGTCTTCACGTATGATGTCACGGCGGCCCAAATTTGGTCCCACTGAGAGCGGAGACGCTGGATGTGTGTTGCAGGTCTAGTCTATTTATGTATAAGAAAAGACGCACGCCTTGCTCTGCTGGGATGTGGGGCGTGGCAGAACAGAGGTGGGAAGAGAATAGGCGGGAAGAGGAATTTTGACCTCTTTGCAAACTCAAACAATAGCGACAGTTTTTCAGTATTGGATTATAATACTCGTATTTATCAGCCTAAAAAGTCGATTTTGGTATCCAAAACCGATTTTTCGATTTTGGACTATTTTAGTAGAGCAACATCTGCTTTATCGATTGAAAATATTTTCAAGTGTCCAAAACATCTATAAAGTGCTCACATATGCCATGTATTTTAACATTGTGTGGTAATAGAATGGTATGAATTCGTGTTTTTTAAAGTTTTCTAAAAACTATGATTTTCTTAGGGGGGTGGGTCACCTTGGCAGAGATATTTCTAAAAGTACTCGTCGCAGCTGAATCCAACTTTGCATGACTGTTTCTAGATAATATGTTTGCAACGTACTAAATGATTATTGTGATAGTGTAATAAGTCTTCCGTCAGTGTTAAAAAGATTGGCAGTATAACTCTGATTTGTGATCATTTTTTTGTCCAAGTATCGTATATGACACTAAAAGGGCAGTTACAAGAAAAGTATGAGACTTAGGAAAGTAAATCTTTAGTACGTTGCAGGCTGTATATACACAAACTCTGTGTGACAACATCAAGGCTGTATCAATTCAATCTTTTTCAGAATCCCTGCCAACAATTTGCGCGAATTTTGGTCTGTCGAACCCTTTGCATCTTAAAAATTCAAAAAATTAACAGTGAAATCATATAGGGATAGTGTGTTTCTGTTTCTTGACCCATACTGGTTATTGGGAATCCCAGTATACTTAATTTAGAGCCCAAACAAAAAATTTCATTTCAGCTGTACCTAGTTCACCTTAAGTAACCTGAGTGCTTGTCTCTCGGTAAGCCTGTTTTAGAAGACTAAACAGACAAAATGTCAGTTGCACCCTGCCCCCTCCTCCATCTCCAGCGAAGAACTTGACAATCCCACCCTTCCTCCAAATAACAACACAAAACATACACGAACAAAACGAAACAATTTGCCAATCCCAAAAGAAAGGTAGAAGGGAAGAAAATAGGTTTTGATTCGTTTGTATTTTAGCTGCAACTGGAGGGAAAAGCTGAGGAAAAATTTCTTTGTGATACAAACTTCAAGTACTGCTGAACAAAATTCATCATCTGTTTCATACACAGAAAAATAAACGAAAACAGCAAACAAACAAGAGACCATTGCTTCCATATTCAAGCAACAACAAAGACGAAAACTGGAAACAACATGTGGCCATTTAATTTGATGCTGTTAGAAAAATTTGCAGCGTTACATAATGATACTCAAAGGGAGCCAGGCTTTTGCCAATATGGAAAAGTTTTACTTTCGTGTAAGATCGTCATTTGATTTTTCGATCCCTGTAATATTTAAACAGTATTTAATATTTTTCTTATATAATTAAAGACCTTACATTGTTATTTTTCTTATTCTTAGAGCCAGTACTCTACATTATGCCTTGCTTTGGATTCGAAACATTTTTGACGCGTCGTTCGTGGTGGCCAAACGTAAGGACCCGCCAAACCATAAATGCTTAAAACCGAACATACTTTAGACTTTTCATTAAAAATGTCTTCTAGATATGATAGGGGGTGTCCAATAGACAACATTTGTTCAGTTTACATATCTTGAAAGGTGAAAATGGGCTCTACCACTAAACCAAATGTCACTGAGGGAATGTTCACGCTTTTCAAGACGACCGAGAAACTTTAAACGCATTGCCCCTGTGATCCATGTCAATCTCACGAACATGAAAATGATACTGACACAGATGAAGATTTGAATTTTAATTGAGAAAGTGGACCACTGAAGAGTAGGAAGGTTCTAGCCGCCGACATCGCCATCTGAAGCAAAGAGCGAACTTCCTGCGGACACTTTTTTGGCTGAGTGGCCCATCTTGTTATTTACTATCTTTGGCTTAACTTAACTATGATCTCAGCAGCCACAGAAAACTATATCTGCAAACTTCTGTTGACATATCAGACTGCTGTAGTTTACAATAATATATTGCAATCGACTTTTTGTGGCAGGCCTAATGCGAACTGGTGCGTCATGCCACACAAATGGGGACAAGGTAAATAAAGGTTATTTCCTTTTGTGCCATACTGAGCAAAACTATTCTGTGGAACTATCTAACATGAATATCAGACAAATTCCTTTCGGCTGCCAAATATTGTGTTCAAATTTGAAACACAAAGCGCCACTGTGGAGGAAAATATTTACGAAAAAACCTGCGGAGTTCGGTTTTTTTATCACTCTGTACATCCACAAGTGACCAAATCATAATATATATACGATGCTATTTTGCTCTGTATCTATTTCCACTCCGCTCTCTTTTCAAATCTTGTGTATTAAAAAGTCCAGGCGAACTATAAGTAATGAAGCGTGTTTTCCAGGATTGTAAACTTCGCCTTGTAATCAGTTCGGAGGTCTCCAAAGTGAGCTTTTCCAAAAAGAGTGGAATATATAGCCAACATGTTTCACTCTTGAACTACTACCGGTCTTTCTCGATATGAAAACCAGCAAGCTGTAAAATCGCATACCTTCTCTTCCTTTTGCCTTTTAAAAAATCGTCTAGGTAGCATAGTTTTGAAATGTTTAAGAAAATAGAATTATCAACAAAATTCAAGATAGCCCCCGTTTCCATGGTAACCGATGAATTTATGAATTATTTGAAGGTGTAGGTTTTCATTCCTCGACATACGTATCAACATATACCAGTACTAGCTCCAAACTTTCAGTCGCTGGGATTAAGTGGTAACGAACTTGACTAAAACTTGAAAGCTAGAGGTTTGAAACCGATTTCAATTATCTTTTGGTATGCCCAGAGAGGGTTTATAGTAATACTGTAAACTTTCTGGTATGTCCTCACAAGAAAATGAGTAATCGGTAAACTGAGGGAGACTTGTAAGCGCTCTTTTCGACCCACTCCCTCCTCTGGGGATCAAAGCTTTATGCATGTTAGGGCCAAAAATTCACCAACGTCACAAACAGAAAGCTCAAGAGATTTTACCACACAATCCGAGCCCAGAGCAACCTCGCCTGTCTTTAATACAATTTGAGAAAAATGTGAAACTGTGAACTCGCCTTTCAGACAGATTAGAGGTTTCCACCAACATTAGCACTCACTGAAATCACGTAGACATCCAACCTATTGCTGAATTCCGCATTGAATGATTATGTTCCGTAACTTCCAACACGTAAACAAACTATTTAGTTGTTTGTCTATTCTGTCTTTTTTTTCTTTGTTCCCTTTGTTCTGACACAACCCACAGTCCCAGCCAACTACGATATTGATATCAATTGAAAAAAAGCGGTTAACATACAAACAAACAATCAAAAGCAAAACTAGCCAAACAAAACAAAACCAACCAAACCAAACCAAAGAACTCATGTTATTTGTTGACCTGCTAAAATAATCGAGAAAATATCTCATAAATTAATTGCTATTCCCACTTTGGGCAAAACATAATTTATAACTTTTAAATGTGCTGTGGGAATAATGATCTCCAGTTTAAAAAAAACCCTGTAATTGCAACTAAAGATGTGAAGCAGAGGTGACAATACTAGAAATGTATTATCAATTTGTTTTCAAATTTGGCTGTCTTTTCTAGCTTTTTTTTTGCAGACAGGGGTCGATATAATCATGCCATGACCTGATTATAGGGTGGTAAAAGGTTGAGGAAAAAAAGCAAGCGCTTACAGTAGTCATGAGGTTATTAGGAATTAGCCTCCCCCCCCCCTCTCCTTTATGAGGTAGACTCTACCAGTTTAATTGTTATCTTACATAATCCGTGCTTGTCACTGCCAATGAGAGTGGCCCGAAAGGAGGGATGAACAGGGTATTTGTGTGGAAATGAAACAGTTTCGAATGTTGTGCACGTTGCCCATTGGTGATTTCCTGAACATTTATTACTGTACTTTTATTTATGAAGTCGTTTTCTATCACGGTCCACGTTTTAATTTGACTGCGACGATGTTCCCAAATTAAAGAAGGGAAGCAGTGTTTATGATTGATTATGTGGATGCTTTGCAACTACTGTGTTCTTCTTTAAACTTTATTCTAGGTAGGAACGAGTTTGTTCTGGTCATTTTCTATTCAAGGTCTCGGTCTCCCTTACGGGTCTGTGGGTATTAGTTTTGAGTCTCTGTTTTGATTTTGTTTTCCTTTTTGATTTTTCTAAGGCGAGATAGAGGCACCTCCAGGTATGGGGAGGGGGCCACTTCGACTGTCTGACCTTGATGTGTCCTCTCCCATTCCCTTTGCGTGAACCCCCCAACACCCCCACCCTCTCGCATGCACACAAAAGTGCTTTCTCAAGGACGATAACTCGGCTATTTTTCGACCTTTGTAGCTTCTGACAGACTTTGCCTTATGCCACTAATAGAAAGTGAATAAAGAGGACACAGGATGCTGTTATAGGACACATGACGCTAGACAGGAATTCTAGGACACTGTTACGCCGGTCTGTGTGCGGTGTCGAAGTAGCTTTATAATAAAGTGTTGTCATCGTTAACTCGTAAATGTCTACTTTCGTTGCTCTTCATCCTAGATTATATACTACAGAATAGGGCTAGGAGTCGTCGAGTGAAGATGACTGCTCCCTTCGTTTTGTTTCTATTTTTGCGATGGACACAAAAAACAACAGTCTGTACTAAAATAAGAACGGGCGGTAGGATTTTGCCCATTTGGGAAAAAATCGTGGCGGGGAGGAATGGGTATCCAAACTGGAGAACGCCACTTAAAGGTTGTATGCATTTAAGTCGAGCCCCATTGGTTTCAATGTTCTGATTGGTGCATTTTAAAAGGTCAGAATTTTCTGTCACTCTTTTTAACCCCAGCACATATGTAGGTTGCAAAAATACTTCTGCCCTCCGACTCCACGTGCGCTAACTTAAAGATAACCGACATACTCAACGTTCTGAAGTTTCGTCCCTTTTAAAAGGTAAAAACGTCGAGAGTTTAAGATAGCCCGTTGAATAGGAAATGACAGAGAATTCAGTTTCAATGGACTGCAAAAGAAAAACTATTCTGAAAATAAAGAGTACAGACCAAAAGCATGGAAGCTTTTGAAATACACAAGGCTGATATTTACTTCATGCCGTCACCCTCCTCTTCGTCCTTTGAGAAATATTGTCAAGGAGCATCCACATGCAAACGTATGCATAAATACTTATGACACCCCCCAATATACACTCATACACACACATACACAAACACCCACGCGCGCACGTAAGAATATTCAAACACATACACACATACATTAACATTTGGACTGTCACCTGATGTTTTCGATGTTAAATGTATGTAGATTTGAATGCATAATAAAAGTTCTTCACTTTTTGCAGTATTTACACACACACACACACACACACACACACACACACACACACACACACACACACACACACATACACACACGCACACACACAAACACACACTTATACACACACATACACACATACACACATACACACATACACACATACAAGCGTGTACGCTAGAACATTCACAACCAAACACATACGTGATCACTTATAACACTCACACACAATCAATTACACTACGGTAAGACCACTTGCACAAAAATGCACTTGCATGAACACTTGCACAACCCATACATGTACGGCGGAGAGGTTGGGGGAGGGGGGGCCCTCAGTGGTTAAGAGGTTACGGTGTTCGCCCTCCATTTAATAAGTCCCGGGTTCGAATCCGGATAGCGACGGAAATTTTCTTCTCAAAATATTGTATTTCACCCGATTTCCAACTCTCTAACAACGTCTCCACTTTCTTCCCCCACCTTCTCACCTCATTTAATTTGTCCCCACCTCTGGGCACCTGACTCTTTCTGCAGACTTTCTTCTGCTACTCCTTAGCTCCTTCTCCCCCCCGCTCCTCCCCCCCCCGCTCCTCCCCCCCAAAAAAAATAAAAATAAAACCCCAAACAATTATTCCCCCCCCCCCAACAACAACAAAAGACATACGTACACATTTTGTTCACATGCACACACACACAAACATAAACACACACACACACACACACACACACACACACACACACACACACACACACACACCCACACGCACGCGCGCGCGGGCGCGCAGAGAAAGAGAGAGAGAACGAGAAAGTGACAGAGAGAGAGCGAGTGCGAGAGATAGAGAGAAAGAGAGAGAGAGAGAGAGAGAGAGAGAGAGAGAGAGAGAGAGAGAGAGAGAGAGAGAGAGAGAGAGAGAGAGAGAGATGCTGGGATAAATAGATTAGGTATGCTTGTGCGCACACATAGCAGTATTTTAACAAATGACCAGAAACCACCATTTTCAGTGTCTTTTTCCCCGCAACTCAGGGTGAACATCAGTACGACACTTAGACCCGTGACCTAAGACACATTTGTAAAAGTAAACAAGTACTTGTGTAACTGTAAGTAATAGAACTTTACTTGCGTTAATTAAGCTCGTTCTCTTTTTGAATGTAGATTTGTATTAATAAATTAAGTGGAAATAAATAGATGGGCAGTATGCTTTGGCATGCGTGTGTGGGAAAAGAGAAAATAAGATAGATTGTAAAGTACACAGAGCTTGCTGTTGAGAGTGAACTTCCCCTAAACAAAATAGGATATACGTTTTCATTATTATTTCCCTGCATTTGTGCATATTATTGTTTTATTATATTTTTACTGTCCGTAAGATTTTCTTTTCGTATGATCTGCATTATAAACACTTTTTACACAGCGGCGAATTCCTTTGATCTTGTCGGATAATCATAAGATTCCTAACCTGAATATTTGATTTTGCAGCAACGAAGGGATATGGCCATCGAAACTTTTAAAACACATAATGTTTTGCTGGTTCGAGAATACTGATTGTGCGTTCAGGGATGTGAAAATTAAGGTGAACGAAAGAGTGAAATTGTCGTTGTTGAAACGCGGTGATCTCAGTAGTGTAAACCATTCTAAACAGTGTACAAACAGGTTCTAAGGACAAACATAATTCCTCAAGGTCAATAGCATTTGGAACTCATGTACACATTGGTAGTGCATTTAGCCAAGAGGTAAGTAAGACGTGGGTTGCAAACATGGGCACTTGAAAGCGAACAGACAGCAGTGCGTAAGCGGTATTTTGTGAACGACTGACCCAAGTCTTTTGACATTGAGGGCATTCAACCGATATCAATATCACAAAGAGGCTTGGTGTGAAACATGGTCGTCTTGTAATCTTCAGCAGGTCACACATGTCTGTAGCTCCAGACGTGCTAGATTGTAAAACTTTCGCCTTTTTATTTTGTACCATGCCCTATGTGGGAGCATTCGTTATTTTTCTTTCTTGCGCGTCTTTTTCTTGTGTTGTCTTTGCAAAGCCATGTAGAATTCTAGGAGTTTCTGTTTTGCTGTTGCAATAAGATAAATATAAGGAGAGGTATATGTAATGAACTCCACTCAACAAACACATTCGTCTTTGGGGCACCTGGTCGTCTCTTCTTTGTCGTTAAACCCCACAACATGGGAGCAACGAAAGAGGGACTATTGCGCAGGAAAATCCAAATCGTGAACTTACCAGTCTTCACTGCTATTTTTGTTTTGGTTCTTTGTAATGGCGTAGTAACAAGAGCGGCCGTGGAACTGATGAAGAACCCCGGGTTCGAGAATGGAGTTACGTCATGGTCCCATGACGGGTTCAGCATGGTCACCACAACAGAGCAGGTTCATGAAGGACGAGTGGCCGTCAAATGTACCGGCAGGTCAGTCTTTTATGTCAACTGTTGCTTGTTTTTTCTGCTATTCTTTCTTAGGATTTTGGTTTAGTTCCATTTGTTATAGAGTGTAAAAGAATGATAGTGTTATACTGTTTAACTACTTGGTTATGCTTGCTTGCTCGACGTCTTGGATGCATTGTCTAAATTATCATTCATTAAGTTCCATAAATATTCTAAACTCTCTAATTCTGTTTTGCACTATTTCCCCACCCCTTTCTCCCTCCTTCCATTTACATTCCTTTACAGAACTCAATCTTGGATGGGTCCTGCACAGGACATTCAGATCTCCAGAGGCAAACATTACGTGTTCAAGTCTTACATTAAGCTCATCAATGACCTTCCTGGGAGAATGTTCCAGAAAGCCGGTGTGAAAATCAGCTTTACTTTGAAAGACGGTGTGTTTTTCATGTCAACTGTTTGAATGTGTTTTTCAAAGACTTCCACCGAAAATGAGACTTAATTATCATTAATTGAAATGCATCCAAATATGTAAGCATAGGTCTAATTCGTCTTTGTTCTGTGCATATACGATCATTAGCACAAAGCAACGTTATACAAACCATTCGGCCTAACGTTTTCTCACATAGAGCATTGTGGTTATATACAATCTTTGTTTGGACTCACAAAGACAAGTATGAAGTTGTTCCTAGCCGTCTTTTGAATTCTACGTTTTGAGTACAGACCTAATCTTAAGTTATATGTATTCAAATCCTATCTAAACTCATTAGTATTAGGCAGAAATCATGCTTTCTGATACTAATCTCTTCCAGGTTCCAAGAATTACTTCCCTATTTGCTCCCGACCTTACCTGACAACTGCTGACGGATGGACCATGCTGGGTGGTGACTTCATACCTCCCAACTTTGGTATGAAGACCTCCTCCCTGCCCTTCTCACGCGCACACATTCCCAACACAAACACACAATCACGTATCATACACACACACACAAACAAACACAAAGACCGACATACATGGATACCTGGATGTGTCATCTCTGACTCAGAAGTTGACGTGTACTGACTCTCCATCTTTCACGCACGCGAGCTGCCATTGCACATTCTGCTGTACCCAGGCCAATTCATGTTCTTATGTTGTTCATCCATGGTATTCTTTGTCTTAATCTGGCTCTCCTGCCCCACACCCTTCCTTCAAACACTTCTTTCTCAATGGTCTCGTGTCGTTTTAAGTAGCCAAAGTATATTATTTTTCTACATTTAATTTTTATTCTATTGAGCAGGGTTTGTCTTGTGTGTAGAATCTGCCACACTTCATTGTTTGTCTTTTTTGTTTCCCAACTTATTCTGGTCATTCTACGGTAGCACCACATCTCAAACGCATTTATTTTGCTTTCTTCTTTCCTTCTCAAAAGTCCAGGTCTCTGTGCCATATAGGAATATGGGGAAGATGTAGCATTCCAACATTTTCTTTTTTAAAGTTAGAGAAAATTGCCTGAATTTAAATAGTTTGTACATTTGGCTGAATCTTGTTTTTGCAGTTGCTGTTCTTATGTCTATTTCTTTTTCACTTCTTCCATCACCTGGGATTGCTGCCCTGGAAGCTTGAATTTGTGCACTTGTTTGATTTTCTTCCCATCTATAGTTATGTCTGTTGTTTTTCCAGAAGATTTTGAAAAGACCATTGTTTTGGAGTTTTTTGGCGTTCAAGTCGAGGCATGCCCTGCTGCTGTTCACTTTAAAAAAATCACTACTTTCACAACTTTAGAAAGATTTTTGTCAATGTTTGCAAGCAGAACTGTATCATCTGCGTATCTCAGATTATTGATGTTGTGCGCCCCCAATAGTGACTCCTGCAGGTTATGAGATTTTCTAAAAATAAACTCTGTATAGTTGTTAAAAAGATAGGGAGAGAGGACATAAGCCTATCTCCTCTACGGATTTCAGTATATTTTGAACGTTCATTACACACTGCAATTGCTGCCTTTTGTAGCCAGTAGAAAGACATACATACGCGCACGCAAGCACACAAACCTACGCGAAACCCAAGCACACAAAACGGGGTATTGGGATGGACCCTGGAGAAACGCAACTAGGACTGTTTCATTCTGGTACCTTAAGTTTGGATATTACTTTCCCTCCAAAAGTCGGTCGTTTTTTGTTGTTAAAAAATCAAAAGGGGTGCGGGGGGGGGGGGGGGGGGAGGCAGGGATTGGCAGTGGTGTCTCTATGTATCGTGCTTTGAGAATAATTTGTTTCTAATTGATCTTTCACCTTGTTTCTTCACCAAAATGTGAAAATGTCTTTAAAAAAGGTAAAAATAATTTGTTTTTGCATTATTTTACCTTTAGAGGGTGCTTTGGTCATAAGAGAACTTATTGATTTCCGTGATTTACGAACAGATCTTAAACGTGATATAACTATCTCTGTACAGAATGGACTCGAGCATCTCTGTACTTGGAAGGCCTTTTACCAGGAACAGATTACTACTTCGACGACGCCTCTCTCACTGAACTGCCCTCTAACCCGAACTGGGAGCGGGAAGCAAATGAAAGAATTGAGAATTTCAGGAAAAGCAATTTGCATGTGAAGTGAGTTTGGCAGTTTTAAACAGAAGTCTACTTGCTCCTTTAAGGCCAATACCAACATTTTCTGTTGCTTTTATATTGATGATTGAAAACATTGCTTTCGACATCCCGATTGAGTTGATGAAGGTACAATTATCGTTGGTGTCTCTTGTTCCCTCTCTTGTTTGGCGTCAGCTGATTTGTTTTTGATTCCGTAGCATGTTTCTTAGCAGCATTTCTAATTTGTGAAACCTCATACGATTTGCTACCCTCTGTGATTGCTCCTCTGCTGGACATTATCCATAGGTGTAATCATGTCTTTCCTCTTTGTCCTCAGCGTGAGTCTCTCCTCTGGTTTTCGACCCGAGGACGTGACGGTGGAGGTGAGCTCATTTTGTTACTACAGATATTACACTGCTCTTGGGTTCTCGTAAATCCTCATATCGTTTGTGTTTGTTGGTTTTGAATGTAATGGAACGGGAGGAAGAGCAGGAGGGGGGGGGGGGAAGGGGGGGGGGGGGAGGGAGAGAACGAGGAGGAGACAATACGATGGACTAAAGATCATAGATGTTTTAGAGTTAAAGGTTAATGTAGCCCACTTAGCGCCGAG
>NW_004797539.1:130588-134213 GCF_000002075.1 Aplysia californica | reverse complement strand
CTTTTTGGGGGTATTTTTTTCGGTTTGGGGACCGGGTTGTGGAACGGTTCCAATAGATGTAGTGTTTAAGGCACATGTCGTAATTTGGAGGTCCAGGTCTGATTTCACTAAATTATGTCTGCGTAATTATTCTCACTTATTTTCCTAAAGGAACACTCTATTTTCAGATCTACATTAGCGCTAACAACACTTCGTCAATTTAAAGTGTTTTAATGGTTGACTCCATTTAATTCGTTGTTATAGAAATATATTTTGAGAACGACTTAGTTGGGTTTTTTTATTTTTTTTACTTGATTGATGTTATACAGACATTCAACATGTATTGTTGCAAGGTAAAAGCTTGTACCCTATTTTTTTTCTCTCCAAAAAATGAACTATTCCAGTTTTTCACTAGACACCTTCCTTTATTATTCTTGTTTCAAGAGCCGTAACACTCTAACATAAAACGAAATCAGCAGCAACAATGAAAACTCTCCTGAAACAATTTTTTAAAAATAGATCAACCACCTGAAACACTTATTTGCCTGGGGCTCCTTGGTCAAACCAGACCTATTCTTGGAGTCGGACTACGCCCAATATCAGCAAGTGTACTACCACATGTTCAACTGGGCCACGATACCGGACTACAAGTGGCGATTTAACAGGGGCAATAGGGTGAGTAGACCTACACAAGTCTTTGTGTAGTTATCTACTTGTTTGCTTATTTGTTGTTTAAGTTGAAATATAAAGCCGTCCAAACAATGATATAACTACATCTGTTATCATTATTGTCATACCTTTTTATTACTGGATAGCAAACATCCTTTATATCTAGTAATGAAATAGCGAAACGACAATTACAACAGACTATGATATGCTTCTACCCATGTAACATGAAAAGAAGAATACCGTGTCTATTGTAATATCACATGTACAGAGAAAGGTGTCATTTATTTGCATCTACTTAAATCGACCCATGATCTAAAAAAATCAACTTCTCGCGTGTTTTAATAAAAATTTGATATCTCATTTATTTATCCCGTATAATGTCCCTTCCTTTCAGACTAACCCAGACTACAGGGTAGCTGTAGCAGCCACTGATGTCCTCAATCGTAATGGGTATATTACTTTAAAAGCTTGTAAATACCTCACTGTACAGGCTTTAGTGCCCCTGTCTATTCATCTTGTTATTTTGCTGGCTCGTTCTTTGACCCTTCAACACTATTGAGACGAGAAGGTATTGTGCTCAGAGAAACACAAGAGGGCGAGAAAAGTTCAGTTTTTGCCGACCAGACTCGCGCTCTCGTTTCTTTCTTACAAGCAATTTGCAAATTAACGCATACCTCTAAGTAACAGACTGCATAGGTTCCAAATTAGAATTGCAAGATTCATCTTAAGGAAATTCCAATTATTACAATGACGATTAGTGGATAGCTGCTTATCAAGTCATCACAATGCAAAACTGCATGCTTCATTTTCAGTATTATTGAAATTCTAAAATGTCCCCGAAGTAGCCAGAACTGGCGAAACATCGAACACCTCAGAACATCTGATTAATTATACACAACTTAGCTTATATTCTAGTTTCCAGTTTTTTTCTCTCGTAAAACAATGATGATGATGATGATGATGATGAGGATGATGATGATGATTTCTTCTTCTTCTTCTTCTTCTTCTTCTTCTTCTTCTTCTTCTTCTTCTTCTTAAGTTTTTTGTGTGACATATTTATGCTTGTCCTCCGCCCCCTTTCACATATATTTAATCTTCGTTATTCTTTGGTCTCTTCCATCCTTTCTTAAGAGTTTTCAATTTTCAAATCTTAGAGACTTCATCTTTTTTATGTATCTTATAAAATTTAGCCTTTGTTTGTTAAATAGAAGATGGAGAAATGGGCTCATCGACAAGAGGACAAAATCAAAGACAGTGGAAGTTAAGAAGCAAATTTCTTCTATTTCGAATTCGTTAACACACAGAGGGAAGAACATTCCTTAGGAGATGATAAAGTTTGTCCTATTTATGTCTTTCTTATATGACATAATTCTAACTTACATTTTCTTATTGTTATAAATTTCTGTGCTAACAATGTCTACTATATAATTTATTTTTGTGTTCCTTCATCAGGATCAAAGTGCGAGGTCACTGTATGTTCTGGGCTGTCCCATTTAACAATCCTGAGTGGGTCAAGGGATTGTCTGTTCAGGAATTCAAGACTACCGTGGATGATCGTATAGCTTACATGACGGCACAGACAAAGAACAAGTGAGGATTTTCTTTGGTTGGAACCTTCCCCTAGCTTGCTGTCGGCGGGAAGCAGTTTATAGACACCTTTCAAGAGGTGAAAATGTCAAAACCATTCATCATTTTAACGTGGGTTTAAGAAAACCTCCCAGTGTTGCGCTTTTTCCCGAATTGCAACAGAAATGAAAGATATAGTTAATTCTGTCTTTGTTATAAGAATTAAATAAATGTTGTCTTGTTTTGCTAGTGTTTCTCACTTGCCATTACAATCCCATCCACAGATTGGCTCACTGGGACGTGAACAACGAGCTACTTCATGGCTATTTTTACGAGGAGCACTCAGGAAACCCTCTCTACACGGAGCACATGTTCCGGGAGATTCACAGAGCTGACCCAAAACCCACACTCTTCCTCAATGAGTACAATGTGGTGAAGAGCGGTGAAATGACACAGGTATATACTTTTTATTTGATCGATTGTATCTAAGAAAAGTTTACATACTTACTTTAACTTTACTTGAGATTAATAACGTGGAGACGCTGTCTTAGAATTACAAAGTTCAAAATGATACTTTTGGCCGTTTTGAGTTAATAAGACCATAGGGTCCCGTGTGGGCCTGTTCAGCCGCAGCAAACGCTGCTCTCGAACCTGAAATCTCCTACGGCGCAGATCCATAGTTTCCTGAGACGGAAGGATGCCATAGTCTCCATAGTCTCCTGAGGGTCAATCACCAAATGCTCTGTCTGCTCTATTAAAATCGTAAAATCATTCGGAGCTGATATTAACATATTCAAAGTTTGCATTCGAGAAAGCTTGACATTTTGTGAAACTCAAAATACTTTTTAAACATGTCAAATGTCTCAAAACTAGTACTGAGAAGGTGGAGGCTTGTAATTCCAGGGTAGCGAAGTGCTGCGGCGAGGTAGAGACGCTGGCCTTTGACAAACTGGTGAAGAGAGGGTCCCTCGACAAAAACTCGGAATCCTTACTCAAGGATATCGAATAAACGGGGGAGGGGGAGATTAAAAGGGGGTTGGGGGTGCACTTTCAACCTCATACCCCTGTACTAGTAGGAATCTGTTTTATTTCTCCTTCAGAGCATTAAAGAACTTGAGATCATGAAATTCTAGTGATTTTAGTAAGTTACTGGGACAACATTTCCCATTTAGGAACAAACCAGTTTCATAAAAAAAATAATAATTATAAACCAACGTACAAAGGTTTTAAAAAATGCACAGAAAATTGAGGTAGCAAACCCGGTACCGGTACTAATACTGACAGTAATTTGCCATTTACAAAAAAAAGAAGAAGTTTCATTCAGATATCTAGATTCTAGATATAATATTTCACATGATCGTCGGTCGTAGTAAGCTGGAAATTAATGAACGGGGGGTATGGTATAAAGAGC
>NW_004797539.1:112775-130488 GCF_000002075.1 Aplysia californica | reverse complement strand
GGGGGTGCGCAAAAAAACTGAAAATTAATAGGGAGGCTTATTCGATACCTTAGAGTATCCTGTACCAGCAGGCCTCTAGGAACAAGTGCAGCCGATAAATATTTACTATCGCTTTGGCACACAGATGCACTGCTTTTGGGGGTCAAATGACACAGAGAGAACACTGGAGGCCGCTGAAATGTGATAGTTTAGGAGAATACTCAGAAACTCATGGACAGAGAGGAAAAAATGGAGGAGTGCTACAAAGGGAAGGTTGTGAAAGATCCATTGTCAGAACCATCAGGAAAAGAAAATTGAGATTCTTTGGCAACATGAATAGATCAAATGGACTAGAGAAACTGCTGCTGTGTGGAAAGATAGAGGGAAAGAGAAGCAGAGGAAGATAAAAATCAACATACACAGATGGCCTGAAAAACTTTGCAACGAATAACACACATAGAAAATCCGAGCTGATAAAATGAGGTACCGTGATCGTCAATGTCTGCCCCAAACCTGACACCTGAAGAAGAAGATGTTGCAGCTCACCTTCCTTTCCAGAGATAAGTACAAGGGATGGTTATTCGTGCTTACTACCTTGTATGCAGGAACACTGATTTTCAGAGGAAAAATGAGAAAAAAAATTCTTATTATCTAAAAGAATTGCTCCAATATTGAATAGAGTATAATATCTTATATATTACAGGGTCTCCATTTATGATTACGTTTGTGAATAACATAATTTGAGAGTAAAAACGTGTTTGACCGAATTTGACAGTTGCACAATGCTAGTCGGACATTCACGATTTGCCTTCGTTCCGTCCTCAGAGCTATTTGACCCAGATCCTGAAATTCAAGGCGGCCAATGTCGGCCTTGGCGGGGTCGGAGTACAAAGTCATCTCAATGATTACGAGGAGCCCAACCCTGACAGCATCTATGTAAGTAAGACTACCAGTACATAAGCATGAATCTGATGTATTTTTGACAACAACGAGGCCCATCGTAAACGTAACACGAAAGTGGTACTCACCCTCACTGTTTTCCTCGCGACTGAGACCCGTATTGAAACTCCATTATCGCTTTTAAGCCCCAAAACTCAACCTTATCATTATCTCCAGTAGAGGTACAGTACAGACACACATACTCACGCTTAGAATAGAGCTCACATGCAGATTCTCACTTTTTACTTTTAAATTCATTTGTGTAACATAAACACAAACGCACACACATACACACACACACACACACACACACACACACACACACACACACACATACACTACACACACACATTTACACACACACACACACACACACACATACACATAAACACCCACACACAAGCATACACACAGTGCCTCAGCAGCTATTGCTATAAATGCACACTGGACTACGACACCAGATAGGCAAGTTCAAGATCAAGAAATTGTTCAAACAAATCCACTTTTTATAACCGACACGCTGGCAGACTCTTGTGAATGTGTCCATGCAAATGCCAAAAACCCAAATAGCAACGTGGGTTCAAAGAATAGAATTCTTGTTCTACATTCGTTGTTTGTTTTTCTCATCCGTTTTGTATCTGTCAGTGCAGACGCCCTTTTTATTTGTTATTTTAATTTTTTTAAATTGAATCCAGACCGTGTATCTATTGCAGAAATTTAAGTTTATCACCGTGTATTCATTGTTGTTCGCTTATGTGTCTTCAGCAGGATTTTGCCTTAATGACGTCTACATGCTCAGACAGAAAGACAAAACTGGAAAACCAGTTCTGAGTGTTTTGCATTACTTTCTTCTCCTCAGTACCGTCTTAATGTTGTGGCGAAAGGAGGTCTGCCTATTTTTGTAACCGAATTAACTCTGGGTGTTCGCGACCCGCACACCAAAGCTGACTGGTACGTAGGCCTGGGAGAATCATCAAAAGTTATTGCAATGTTTTCTCCTTGTGGCATGGTACCTGCCTCACTCTGTCTTCTATTTGATTCTCTAATACATCTCTCTCTCTCTCTCTCTCTTTCTCTGTCTGTCTGTCTGTCTGTCTGTCTGTCTGTCTGTCTGTCTGTCTGTCTGTCTCCCTTTTTCTCTAGCCCTTCTTTTCTTTTTTGTCCCAAGTGCACCTCACCCCCTTAAAAACCTTATTAAAGCATCAGATGATGCTGTTCATTGTAAAGACAATTATATTCTCTTTTCATTTGATACTAAATACATGCCCACTTCACCAATGTTTGATGCATCTCAATGTACGTGCGAACACACTTTTACGATTCTTTGATTTGGCACAATTTTGCCAAGCCTGATTTTTTAATGGTCAATTTGGAGTGAATATATCTCGGGCGTCTCTAATCATAGATGAACAATTAATGTGTCAGATGATGCAACATTTATTTAGGTTTAAATTGATATGCTGCTTGAGCAGGTTGCGCAAATGCTTTAACACGATACTCGGATGATTACATTTTCAATTTTTCTTTATGACGCCGCACTGTGTATTATTATGAAATTTACCCCTGGGTTTCTGTTGCTCATTTTCTCCAGGCTAGAGCGAGTGCTCCGCTTGTATTTCTCCCACCCTGGCGTGCACGGTGTCATCTTCTGGGGCTTCTGGATCAATGATAATGTTTTTAGGCCTCTTGTGCAAGGATCCCTTTTTACGGTATGGACTATCTATCTATCTATCTATCTATCTATCTATCTATCTATCTATCTATCTATCTATCTGTCTGTCTGTCTGTCTGTCTGTCTATCTATCTATCTATCTATCTATCTATCTATCTATCTATTCTGTCTATCCATCTGTCTGTTTGTCTGTCTGTCTGTCTGTCTGTCTGTCTGTCTGTCTGTCTGTCTGTCTGTCTATTTATCTACCTATCTGATAATTATGTCTCTATTTATACTTCTAGTTCACATAAATGCACTCGATTCTTGTTTCGTATTATATAACCTGCAGTACCATTATGTTTTATACTCTCTGTCAGTTTGAGCATACAATTTGTTTTAGTAATCCATCAATGCTTCGTCTGTGTTCTCTGTCTATCATATTATCTTCATCATCATATAGCCATTTCTGTGCGTATTTGCTTCAGCGTACCTGTCTCACAAAAGAACCTTGAAACCCCGGCCGTCTTTGTCAACAGCTCAACGAGTCTGGCAAACGGTTCCTGGAGCTGACCAAGGAGACATGGAGCACCCACGTGAACCGGTCCCTGGCCTCTGGAACTTCCTTTAACCTACGCGCTTTCCAAGGAGACTACGAGGCTGTGGTCTGGTACAAGGGCAAGCCGATAAAGAGGACCACCTTCAGTTTGGGCACACAGGACAAAACAGTTTCGATTTCTGTTTCTGGCAACGGCTGTAAGTTCTTTACGCTATCTTTTGAATATTTCTGCTCATAATTTGGTTTCTGGCCATCTCTAAATACTATAAAATGATAAATGTTTTGTACTTTGTTTCGCCATCTTATGTCTGTTCTGAACTTGCATGTGTCATTATATTGAGGTTTTAAAGGTATTTAAAAGTACATGAATAGAAAGAGCACTTCTGTATCAATTTAAAAAACCCAACACAATTCCATCTTAGATACGATCCAGTTACCCAAGAAGATAGACCCGTTCACCATGAAGGTCCAGATCAACCCACAGACCACACAGGCTAACCTGCGTACTCTGGGTCAGGCCAGCTCCACGTCACAGAACTCACAACTCACGTGCATCACGCGCAGGTCACCAACCTCTGCTGTCGGCGTCAGTAAAACTACTCAAGTCACGTGCCAGGGAGATGAGGTCCTCACCGGCTGTTCTAGTTGGCTCAAGGTCAGAACACGTAAAGGAAAATTAAATGTGGTAGTATACCTGCAAGCTGTTTTGTTCACGTTTAAGAAATCGCTTTAGACATTGTGCAGTCAAAGTCTTTACAAGTATACTTAAGGCATCATATTTTTTTTCTAGGACCTCTGCAAAGATCGATTAGAGTGTCAGATAACTCTGTAGACCAAAACCTTTACGGCTAACCAGTGGCTATTGATGGTCAAGGGCACCTTTTGGTGAATCTGTAAATTACGGACGCTACACCTATCTGGAGACTACCTGCCTTTTTTATTTTTTTATGCCCCATTTGACCCACGATGACCAAGAACTGTGTGGATTTATTGAAGGGAAAGGCACTGTAAATGCCATATATGTCATCAGAACAACACTCGAACGTGCCCTGGAAGTTCAGAAAGATCTTCATTTATGCTTTATAGATTACACCAAGGCATTCGACAAAGTAAGGCACGACAAAGTCACCGACATGCTAGAAGTCCTCAATATTGACTGGAAAGGCTAAAGGATTATCAAGAACATGTACTGGGATCAAACCGCTGCAATAAGAATAGAAAACGACACCAGCGTATACATACAGATTAAAAGAGGAGTCAGACAGGGATGTTTACTTTCACCCGACCTGTTCTCCCTGTATAGGGATAATATCACAAGACACATAGAAGAAATGCCAGGTATCTCGATAGGGAGACATAATGTAAACAATCTAAGACATGCAGATGACACATTCCTAATAGCAGAAGATGAAGAACACCTACAGAATCTGTTAAATGTCAAAGTACAAGAGAGTGACAACATGAGCCTAAGCCGAAACATCAAGAAAACTGAAACAATGGTGATAAGCAGAAAAACTCCAAACCCAACCTGAAATATCAAAATAAATGATACCACCCTCAAGCCAGTACAACATTTTAAATATTTGGGGACCATTATATCATCAGATGGGAGATGTCACACTGAAATTAAAAGCCGCATTTGCCAAGCACAAGCAGCCTTCCACAAAATGAAACAGATACTCTCAAACATCAATCTGTCACTGGAAATAAGAAAAAAGGTTACATCGAGCCAATCCTATTATACGGGTGTGAAGCATGAGCAATCAATAGACAGCAGGAAAGAACAAATGAGGCGACAGAGTTGTGGTTCATAAGAAGCATGCTGCGTATCCCGTGGACAGTTAGAAAAACAAATGAAGAAGTCTTGGTTGAAGCAAATTTCTTTTGCAAACGAAAGCTTATGGCGAATATACGAAAACGACAGGCAAATTTCGTTGGACTCACAATGCGGAAAGAAGCGTCGGAGAATAGTGTAACAACAGGCACGTTTGATGTAAAGAGAGGCAGAGGGAGACAGATGGTAAAGCAGCTGGACAAGTTAACAACATGACTGGGAGCAGCAAGAACAACAGACACCATTGCTGCAACGCAAGACAGATGGAAGTGGAGGCCCACGCTAGTCGGCAAGGCACTGGATGGTGATGATGACCCTCGAGGACCCGAGACCATGAACTTTCAGTTGTCGTATCAAAATGAAAATATATTCAGTGCATGAGGCATAGACTGTTTTTGGAGCACTCAGTTGGGTTTTGCAAGGTTACAGGCACATGTCATTCCACCAGTTTAAAAAAAAGTCATGCAACTTATACTATAGTTTAAATAAAAACATTACCCCCTTTAAACGGCATGCATATTTTATTTTATTTTGTATGAACATCTTGTCTGTGTAACGTTTCAAAATTTTCACCTGAAAAAAGAGCTCTTATATCCTGCAGGGATAGCCTGAGACTCAAATACTAGAAGCATTCTCAAAGAGCATGTCCACTGAAACTTAAATGCGAGCCTCTGCTAAGGTCGTTGGGAAAAATACAGCCTCAGCATTAACGTACCAGAAAGTACAAATCAGGTCAAAAGAAGCAACATTCAATTTGTCAAAATGCAGATTTTCTAACAAGCATAGGTCTGTTACGCCGAAACATTGATTTAGAAAGCAGCCATTTCAAGATCTTTGGCCATATTTTATCCATCCCTAGTCTAATAAAATAAATACGTTTTGCCTTCACCGTCGCTTGTCTTCCATTAGTTTTGTTGATCCAATAAACTGAAGAAATCCTATCTCAAACTCCTTCCATAGTGCATCACAGATAGGCATCTCCAGGAAGCGACATTAGTTGGATAGGTCACCTGGGCCCTAGAAATGATTCGCTCTCTCATAGCACCCCCTACCGCTATTCGTTAAATCTTCGATTAATAAAGAAAAAAACAAAAGCAACAGGCCGCAACAGCAGTATATTATTATTTATTATGGTTGTTGTCTAGCATATTTTTCGACAATTTCCACACAACTGCTCTTGAAACCCCCACACCTTTGTCTCTAGGACAGCGACTGGCACCGTGATGGGGAAGAAATTCTTATGTCCGGTGGAAAGCAGGCGTGTCGAGCAATGAACGGATACTTATCTGCTGCAGGTTAGTCGTTCATCATATCGGCGTCTGCAGTGTAGCAGGTTGCACCTAGCCGTCTATCACAGAAGGCCCTAGTTCAATTCACATGTGTTGAAGATTTACATCGAGTATGTCGGTCTTTCTGTTGTCGTGTTATCCTATTCAGCCCAAGTCGAAGAACATCTCCTAAATGATGTAAACTGTGTCGATGGGGGGGGGGGGGGGGGGGGGGGGGAAAAACCCCTCTTTAAAAAAAAAATTTTTTTACCCTTTTAAAAACTGCGGAAATTCCCAAAAATTTAAAAAAAAAATTGTTTTACGCATTTAGTAACTGTCGAAGTTCCGTAAACATTCAAAAGAGATATAGATCTACAACAATATAGACATGTATGCTATACATTTTCCTTTATCATCTTAATAAATGTGCGTGGTAAGTTTGCAGTTATTTGCCTTATCTTTTACTGAATTAGGTTTGTAAATTATTTTAGACCTAAGTGCTAAAGAAAGAAATATTGTTTTCATAGAATCAGGCCCTTGTTTTTCGAGACTGTATTTTATCCGCGCTAAATTGTGCTGTCTTTAAGAGTCTTCAAGTCTCCAAGAGTACAAGTACAAGATGTTTATCCACACGTGGAAATTCATTTTTCACCTGAGATCCATAACTTTGTTGTGTTGTGGCACAGAGTGCAAGATGTTTATCCATACGTCATCACCGATTTCAATACAATTTTTCAGTCCTGTTTTGTTGTGTTATCCTTTAAAGTGCCAGATGATTATTCACATGTCTATCGACCATACCTATAAATATATTTATCTACACACGTAGAGTTATTCTTCATCTCACTATCATACATAATGTATGTGTTGTATTGTCTCTAGCACTACAAGATGTTGATCCATACGTTTAGCATTATTCACAGTCTCACAACCCTACATGTGTTGTCTATAGCAGTACAAGATGTTTATCCATACGTTTAGTGTTATTCCATATGACACTACCAAACATGTATTGTGTTGTTTCTAGAAGTACAAGACCTTTATATCCATGTATGTTTTCTCTACAAAATGTTTAACCATACTTCTAGAGTAACCCCTCAGCTCAATACTATACCTGATATATACATTTCCCTGGAAGTAACAGAAGAAGATGTTAATCAATGTATGTTTTCTAGAAGCACAAGACGTTTATCCACACGTATCACTACCATACCCAAGTGGTGTTTTTCCCCTAGGGGTTGAGGCCGTGGCTCGGTGCTGCAGTGTGCGGGGTCTGAGATGTGAGTACCGCACGGCAGGACCCTCTGGTACTGGGATGGACGACAAGGTGGAGGTGCCTTGTCAGGGGCAGGCATATGCCTTAGGTGAGTCTACTACATGCTTCTAATTTTCTTACAGAAAAATTTAAGATATTGTTACATAATATATTACCAAAATAAATGTCACACGTGCACTCCTGTACAGTAATTTTAAAATAGGACATCTCTATGAATGTAATGCTTGCATTGTTCTTATTTTAGAAAATGGAAAAGCAAGCACAACATAAAAGCTATCTATCTATCTATCTATCTATCTATCTATCTATCTATCTATCTATCTATCTATCCATCCATCCATCCATCCATCCATCCATCCATCCATCCATCCATCCATCCATCTATCTATCTATCTATCTATCTATCTATCTATCTATCTATCTATCTATCTATCTATCTATCTATCTATTTGTGTGTCTGTTTATCTGTCTGTCTGTCTGTCTGTCTGTCTGTCTGTCTGTCTGTCTGTCTGTCTGTCTGTCTGTCTGTCCGTCTGTCTGTTTGTTTGTTTGTCTGTCTGTCTGTCTGTGTTTCAGGCCTTAAAAACTCTACAAAAAGATTGGAATTCAAGAATACCCAGTCTGTGATCCGAACTCTGGCCATCCTCTCCGTAGTCCAGCGTGATACCAACAGAGTTGACAAAGCATCCAGCTAAAGAAAAATAAATTGTGACACCTTGAGGTTGCATGACCGACCACGTGTTTTGTCTGTGTGTCCCCCAGGCTGCTCCACGCTCGCCTACTCCCACAACTCTGACGGCACTATCTTCACTAACACCTCATGTATGGGACAGAACGACTACCCGAGGAACGGTGAGTAAGACGTTCTTACTTCTTTTTCTAGTCATGTATTCCTCTCAAGTCTTGCCCAATTTCACTATAATTTTCTCAGTTCTCAATCTACATTCCTCTCGGTCTATGGGAAGCATACAATGTTACAACCTGTAAGGCCTACACCTCTGTCATTCACACACACCGTCTCTGCTAAAAACCCAGTTACCCATTTGCGTCTGGGCGTCCCGAGGAAAGTAGATAGTAAAGCTAATTAATTTCGCTTTGATTATCAAATTATGTTCTCATCAAATAGATTGTCATGACATTGCACAACTCCATGTTTGATCTGTCATAATTATCAGTCATACCTTACAATTCTTCAAATGGCACATGCTTGTTCTGTTCTCTAATTATTAATGAATCATTCCCTCCCTATCCCCCACCCACGCACACAAAATTCCACCAGGTGTGTATTCCTACGCGGCGTGCTGCCAGAGTCCCAACCTCCAATGTCGCACAGTGACCTCCGGGACGAGTGGCAAGAAACAGTCGGATCAGGTTGGGGTCACGTGTCCTAATGGCTACGTCATGACGGGATGTAACGTCTTCTCACAGTATGCGAAAGCTGCGGGGGCATTTATCAACAGTGAGTTCTGTCTCTTTCATTGTGTATTATTTTGACGAATACAAGTACATAAAATAATATCCACACGCACTCACAACAATATGTACACACACACACACACACACACACACACATGCATGCACACTCACGAACTCATCCACGAAGATGGACACACGTATACTCACAAAGGACAATAGAAAGAGCGTTTAATCTGGGTGTGATACAGCAAATAGTTGTGTAAATGTTAGACTATCTGGTGTAAAGTTTGGCGAGATAACTCTCAGTCTTACGTCGCCATGATGTGGGGATTAGCAAGCGTGGTCAACCTTTTTACTAGTTTGAAGTTCGTACCAATGGGATCCGAACACCTGTTTTCATTCTTCATGAAATGTTTCATCTTTGCTCGGTGTCCTGACGGGAGACCAAGTGCTCCACCTTGGAGATGATCGATAGTAAATCAGGTCATTGTCATTGTCTCACTGTGTAGCACTGTAAGGTTGTTTAAGAGGCTAGATCTCCGAATGCAACGTCTATATACAATAGGACCGAGCCAAGTGGAGAGAGAGCCTTAAAACATCCCAAAACAGTTGAAGTTCAGAATACCCCGTTGCATATTCGGACGAAGATCATCTGCTCCGTTGTACGACAGGATACATGTACCAACTGAGCAAACAGCGTTATATTTTTAAAGACAAACACCGCCTACCCCCCCCCCATAACAAACAGCAAAAAAACACAAAAAAACCGATAATCTCCCCCCTCAGCACTCTTTCTAGCCTCCCACCTTCTCCTGTGTCTTTTTCTCTATCTCATCATCTCCCCCCCCAACAAACTAGAAACCAAAAACGGGCAAACAACAGTCCCAGTAAATCTAGTCGTCGATTCTTTGTCACAAATCCTTGCTGACAGTTACACCCTCTCTCTACAGCCAACGCTGCAGGCACAGATACGTGTGTTGCTGTGAATGGAGTCGAGAAGTTTGGACCCGAGACGGGGGTCCAGGCGCAGGCCACCTGCTGTCGGAACTAGACTGAGAAGTACAGCCCTAAAATTGTGTGCCTGGAGGCACTATTTTCGAAGAGTTGCTTTATCTGTACATTCTGCAATTACAATACTGAGTTAATATTTTTCTTATTTCAAAGCAAAACTTCGTCAACACTTGTGTCAATCTATAGAAAGGTAGTCTGCTCATGCTACATTGTCTCTCAAATGTTAATCTAACAAGCGTGTACCAAGGATGATGCTATTCTGGCAGTTCCAGGCGGTGGAGAGCTCTGCGACCTCCCAGACAACCAAGACATGGTTATTCAGGGCTTGGAAAAGTTAAGATGACGGATAAAACCACACGCATTATAGGCAGTGTCAAGAAAACAGTGAAGCTTTAAAAAAGAGCATTCCAGTCCGCATGTCACATTTATGGGTAGACCCTTGAGATACAGCAAAAGTCATTGAAAATAATCAGGACATCTGATCTACCTTCTATGCGACGGAGTTCAAAAGATTAAATCAATACCGCTTGAGAATCGAACCAGGGTCGCCCAACATTCAATCCAGCAAATAGCATACTGCCTTTGGTAAATGTAATCTCGACCACTCATTCTTAAAAGAAGTCAAACTTGTCTTCGCATATGACGTCACGGTGACCCAAATGTGGTCCAACAGAGAGTAGAAATGTGGGTGGCAGGTTTAGTAAGTTCCAAATGAAGGGCTCACGTTTACCTCATCTAGCTGCTGATGTATAAGAAAAGAGGTACGCCCTGTTCTACTGGGGTGTGGGGTGTGGGGTGTGGGGTGTGGTAGAACAGAGGTGTGAAGAGAATAGGAGGGAAAAGGAATTTTAACCACATTGCACACACAAACAATAGCGACAGTCTTTCTGTATTGCATTATTTAAGATATTGCGTAACCTGAGTGTTTGTCAGTCAAAATGAGTAATGAAGCTTGTTATGCCAGTATCGTAAAGGTTCGCTTTGATAAGTTTTAGACTTCTTTCCGCGAGTTCTGCAGTGTATCAAAGTGTTTAACCATTAGATTGACAGTTAAATTTGGAAACTGATTTCTAAATCATTTTTACGTCCTCTCGAGAAAAATTAATGATCTTAACCAGTAATGTGCATATTCGGGTCTGAGATTCATTTCCACAACCCCTCATGGTCTTAGTACCTCAAAACGGCCAAAAATGTTAGATAGAACATAGTAGCTCTGAGGTAGCGAAATGTAAAACAGTGAGGGCGCACTTTAAGACAGATTAGAGAAATCCACCAACATTGGCTTCTTTGAATTCACGCAGAGACCCAACATATTGCCGAATTTCTCATTTGGGCCCTATGTTTAATTTGTGTAGGCTCAAGTTCTTACTCATAGACCAAATATTTGGTTGTTTGTCTATTTTGCTTTTTTCTTGTTCTCTTTTTAGTTTTAGTTTTAGTTTTAATAAGCGTTTTATGGCACATGCAACACACTTAGGTCATATACGTAAATATCAATAAATGCCGAAGATTTGAGGTGTTACAAGAGTTACAAGCACAACATTAAGGAGGAGAGATCAGGACGGTAGACGTTTGACAGGAGAGAAGGAGTAAACCACACCAGAGCACCCGACGATCACCTGCTTGTTCTCTTTGTCAACATTCTCTGACACAATCCACAGCCCCACCAAACAGCGACAGGGGTATCAGTTTAAAAAAAACAACTCAATAAAATAACAGCAACATTAACCCCCCTCCCCCCAGAAAAAATAAAAATAAAAACCAACATCAAAAACAGAGCAAGCAGTAAATGATTCTCTTCCACTGACGAAGTGTCAACGGAGATGTCGTCCTAAGTCTGAAAAAAAGACAAACTTGAAGTTATAAATAATTTATTCAGAACACAAATTCTAAGTTGCAGATAGTTTGTTTTTAAAAAGAGCCGTATTTTCTTCATTAAACTCTAGCCAAGGAACGAACCAGTTTGACATTGTCTTGCTCTCTCTGGAAAAACTGTGGGTATTTTGTTTTGCGTCTTTGTTTTGCTTTCGTTTCGCTTTTTAGTTTTTCTGGGGCGAGATAGAAGCAAAACCAGATACAGGGTGAACCACTGCCACTGTCACTGTCGGTCCTTGTCCTTGGTGCCACCCCCCCCCCCCCCCGTTCCTGATCCCTTTCTGTTTAAAAAAAAAGAGAGTGTTATCTTTCTCAATGACGATAATTCTGTTATTTTGAGATCTTTCACATTCCACCGTACTTTGTCTTTTGCTACAAATAAATTGTGAAAAAAGAGGACACGGTATGCAATGACAGCAAACAGGCTACTAGACAGGAGTTCAAGGACACCGTGTGGATGGCCGGCCGCGGTCTGATAGAGAAGTAACAGTATGTGAGCGCGATAACAAAAGCTTTGTCATTGCTTACGCGAAAAGGTCTCCTCTGTCTTGCTGAATCTCATCCTAGATATACCCCCAAAGCAGGGCCAGGGGCCTTCAAGAGAAGCTCCCTGCGTCCGTCGTTTATTTCTACATTTGCGATGGACTGAAAAACAGCAATATGTATCAAAATAGAATGGTGCAAAAGGGTGTCGCGTCGTTTTTAGCAGAAAAAAGTTATGTGCCAGTCGAGAAATCCAGATTTTAACACCCATCAGGGAAAGATCAGTGGCAGAGGTGGATGGGTATCCGAGCTGAAGAACGCCACTTTGGGGAATCGGATCAGGATCGTCTGCTTCATAGTCCAACCTTATAAGAACAGATCTGTCGAAACATCTTCAAAGAGTAGTCGTTACCGCCTTTGATTGTTACAGACCTCAACTAAGTCCTTCCGGACAAGATATTTCCAGATTCAATGAATCGAATATAAAGATTTTTATCTATCAGATTCGTGCTATATTGCACTGGTGGTCTTAAGGTAAACAGACATCTGGGAAATAAGTTTCAATTTTCTGAATACTTATTCTATTCGGAGTGCATTAAACATCCATCTCACTTTTTTGTCCCTAATACAGGCGAAGGTGGCAAAAGTGCTTCTGCCCCAACTCCATGACCGCGAACTTAAAGATAACCGACATACTCCATGCTTTGAAGTTTTGACTCTCTTGAAAGGCAATAGTGTCGTAAGTTAAAGGTGGCTCGTCAAAAGAACGGGTAATGGTAAATAAAAATAATAGACTGCAAAATGAAAGCAATTAAGAAAATAAAGAGTATCGACCAATAGCACTTAAACTTTTGCAAGACATAAAGGATAATATCAGCTTCATGCCAACCCCCTTCCTCATTTTTGTCCTTAAAAAAACCAACAACATAATTTTGTCAAGGAGCTTCTACACAATCATACATCAACACTTATCACACGCACACACACACACACACACACACACACACACACACACACTCACTCACGCACTCACAAACACACGCATGCGCGTGCGCACACACAGGGCGCACGCAAGAATGCTCACACACTAACACACATGCATTAACACGTGAAACGTCACCTGAACATTTCGACGTTTAAGATTTTGAGTGTAAGATTTTTAAAAAGGTGTTTGCGGGTTTTCATAGACACGCGCACACACACACACACACACACACACACACACACACACACACACACACACACTTACAAAAACACACACGCGGGAGGGAGGGGATGTAAGGGGATGGGATAGATTTGGGTATGCTTGTGCACCCACACACACACATACACACACGCGCGCGCGCGCGCACACACACACACACACACACACACGCGCGCGCGCGCGCGCGCGCGCGCACACACACACACATACATACATACACACACTCACAAACACACACGCAGCTGTTTTAAGTTATTTTATCAAATGAACAGAGGTCGCTTTTTCCAGTGTCCTTTCCCCGCAACTCAGAGTAAAGGTCATTTTGCAGGACACTGGGTTTTCTTTTTACACTAGACACACTAATGCCGTGCTATGGCAGAGCGACGTATCTGTACTTTCTATGATTTTAAGTTGCGTCGCGCTGCCATTGGAAATATGGGCATGGCCCTTCCAGTTACGTCTGTTTGCCATAGGGAGATATCCTATTTATAGTGCTGATATTACTGATATCTTCCTGCCTTTGACACTAGATGCAGAATGGGTATAGGCGTCCATTTAAACGAAAATGTAAAAATTAATAATTTTTGCCGATACGTCGGTCTGCCTTAAGCATGGCAAAGACAGAAAGGTGCTTTTTGTAAGTAATAGAACTTTCCTTGCTTTAATTAAGTTCTCTCTCTTGAGAGGAGGAAATCCCTAGCTCCAGTGGCTAAGTAAGTAGTGAGTTTAGACTCAAGTTGTGTCAAGCAAAGGTCGGCGACACGGGGATCAGATGGGTGATTACTGGGATGTGTCCTTGAGCAGGACACGACAACGTTTTTCAAAATCCAGGGTTCTGCACAGTGACGGCCGACAGTGGCATGGCTGTAAACTATTCTGTATTTGTGTAATATTGTGTATTTATGTATGTATTTATGCATGTGTTTATGTTTGTACGTATTTATAATTATGTATTTATGTATGTATGTATGTTTGCCATTGTAAACCGAAGTGTCCTTCTGTGATAAATAAAGTATCTTATTTATTATTTATTATTTTATCTTCTGTCACCGAAAGAAAATCCACCAGAGATGGACAGTATACTTGGTCAGAATGCCAAACACACGGCTCCTCAAAAACTGTTTTCTATTCAGAATTGGTCTGTGGGAGTGGAACATGAGTGCCCCCCTCCAAAAAAAAGGCAAAAAAAAAAAAAAAAAAAAGATAAGAAAAGAAAAATGCTTTGAAAACTTCTCTGAAAGATTGTCCCATTGAATGTGGATCAGTGAGAAACCCAATGCCTTGATAGATCACAGTGGCCTCATGTTGTGATAGTTTGTTGCTAGTTTTTAATAAAAACAGTTCAAAAAGCAGACGCAGCCAGAGAAGCAAAAATTGAAGACAGTCAAATCCAGACGTTGTCTCTCGTCCAACAGACTACAAGTGTTATGTTTGGGGAAAATTGTTCTTAAAAAGAAGAGTGCTTGAAGGCCACAAGCTATGCCAAACAAAACATTTAATCAGCTAATCATATTAAGTTCATTCAGATAAGCACATCACTAGAAAGGCGCTGCCATCTGCGGGAGTTGTAGCGTTTATGACCATAACAAGTTGCTCGCTACGATTTCCTTTGGTTTACTCTCTTTGTTATAGTAGTTGATGTTGGATAAAAAAATAATGCTATCTATGCCTTGGACGTGACTTGCTTTGTGTTTAGAGGGGTGGTTACCTTCAAGTACAAAATTATTTTTTTCCGTTCATAGTCATGGCCAGAGACGTTCTTGAATCAAAATGCACACTTTAGTGCGATCAAATTCGTAGCGCAACTTTCCTCAGATATCCATTGTCACCAACACAGTTTGTATCAATTTGGCTTAACTTCATTATATTTTTCCGCAACAATTAAAATTACATTAAAAAACGTTTCTTCATAAATGTATGTAAAATACAATAAATCACCGTCACGTGGACAAAGGGAATTTTTATAGCACTTCTTGCTTCTAACACTTCTAACATACATTTTGAATACGCATGGTGGCCAGCGTCACTGCTCACCAATGACAGTCTTTGGTGACAAATTTGTAATATTATTTTTTTTGCACTAAAGGTTCTCTAAACATGCATTTAATAAGCACAGTGTCGCAATTATAAGAAAGGACGGACCTGCTTTTAAAAAAGATTTTGTAACAGCTCATGAGATGTATAGTAAACCTCTTAAAACCTGCACAAACCACCCACTGAGATGTTTACATTAATATCTATAAAGGAATTTTATAGAATACAGCTAACAGGTGTTTACAAAACAAATTGATAGAAGTCATTGTGCAAAAACTGGATAGTTTATGTTCGACAGTTGACAAAATGTGTCTTGACAATAAGTTGAGACACCAATTTTGACCGCACTACGATTCTGCTGATGTGGTAACTGTAGTCCGATCACTTTCTTATGCTCACAGTTTCTTACAACTTTCTCAATAACAGTATGTCTGTTGGTGGTCTAGTTGTTAGCCTACCGGGCTTTTAATCGTGAGGTTGCGGTTTAGGGGGTGTCTAGACTCAGCTCGGCCTGACGTTGGACCCTCAGGAAATACGCTTACACGAATTTTGTTCTTCCTCTTCAAAGCCTTTGAAACTTTTAAAACACATTTGGGGGAGTCGAGCGTTGGGATAAAAATTGCAGCATAGAGGAAATGTAAGCGTTATTATGAAATTGATAGTCGTTGTTGTTGAAAATAGTGTAAACCATTCTAAATTGTTTACATTCAAGCCAGTAACGGCTTCGATTTTCAAAGGGTAAAAAAAATATTCCTCAAGGTCGATAGCATTTCATACACATGTGTACATTTTCAGTCCATTTAGTAAAGAGATAACTGAGAATTGGCAGAGAAACGTTGGCACTTGGAAGTGAAGAGAAAACAGTGAGAGTGCTGTGTTTTGTAACGAGACTGACCGCAGTTTTGTGACACTGAGGACATTTAACTGATTCCTATAGGTACTTATCGGTGTGACATAGGACACGTTTGACTTGCATGCGTCAACATGCACCTGGCTCGGGTCACACGACTGTCTGTAGATCCAGACGTAAGTTACACTTTCAAACCTTCGCTCTATCTCTTGTATGTGCTGAGCCGTACGTGAGAGCATTCAATATTTTTTTTTTCGTTCACGTCTTTTTTGCCTGTTGTTTTTGCAAAGATATGTAGAAATCTCGAAGAACTTTTTTTGCTGCTGCTTTCAGATAAATATAAGGAAAATTATATGGAATGAACTGCACAGACCAAATACATTCGTCTTTGCGGCACCTAAGAAGCACAGATTGGTCGTGTCTTCTCCGTCGTTAAACCCCACAACATGGGAAAAACGGAAGAGGGACAATTTTACAGGAAAATCCAAATCTTGAACTTACCAGTCTTCGCTGCCATTTTTGTTCTGGTGCTGTCAAATGGCGTAGTAACAAGAGCGGCCGTGGAACTGCTGAAGAACCCCGGGTTCGAGAACGGAGTGACGTTCTGGTCCCATATCGGGTTCAGCATGGTCACCACAACGGAGCAGGTTCATGGAGGACGAGTGGCCGTCAAGTGTACCGGCAGGTCAGTTATCGACGGTTGGCGCTGCTTGTCTTTTCTGCTGTTCTTTCATGTGTTTCTTTTTTAGTTTCATCTGTATCTAGTTTGAGAGAATGATAACGGTATAACGTGAACCACTAGGTAATACCAACTTGATTGACGTCTTGAATAAATTGTGTAAACTATCATTTATTTAACTTCCATGAATATTCCAAACTCTCTAATTCTGTATTACACTATTTTCCTATCTCTTTCACCCTTTCACCCTTCTTCCATTTACATTCCTTTACAGAACTCAATCTTGGATGGGCCCTGCACAGGACATTCAGATCTCCCGAGGCAAACATTACGTATTCACGTCTTACATAAAGCTCATCAATGACCTTCCTGGGAGAATGTTCCAGAAAGCCGTAGTGAAAATCAGCTTTACTTTGAAAGACGGTGTGTTTTTCATGTCTTCTGTTTGAATGTATTTGTCAAAGATTCAAACCTTTCACCGAAGATGCCATTTATTTTAAATTGAAATGTATCCAAATGAAGATTACGTTTTCAAGTCTTACATAAGGTTCATCAATGACCTTCTTGGGAGAATGTTCCAGAAAGGTACAAACCTTCCACCGAAAAGGCGCTTTGATTTAAATTGAAACATATGTGAATAGATGTTTATATATAT
>NW_004797539.1:92219-109648 GCF_000002075.1 Aplysia californica | reverse complement strand
GTCAGCTGTATATGAGGTTGATGCTCATAAAAAGTAAGACAGAAGGATAATTGTATTTTTTTTACGCCCACATCGACACAATTTAGATCAGTCAGAGGTCACACAGCTTCGACCTTCCCCGCCACGGCCAACCCGAGCTGAGAGCGATAAAACGTTCCAGCAGATGGACGGGGATACTGCCCTACACGAGAATCGAACTCATGACTCCTGTCTGCGACAGCGAAACGCATAACCGCGACATCACAGACGCCAGTGTTTGTTTGTACGTCGGTATTTTCCTCAGCAGACACAGTAACTTTACATTACAAACAAGTGATATTCATAGCTTACACATCCGATTCACCACTTGGATTTCCTTTTTTTGGAGGGGGGAAGGGTGTACGTTTTCGAGAGAGGAAGGGCGGAGGGACGATTCCGAGAAATGAAGTGCTTGAGACACATGTCATAAAACGTCTGCGGAATTATTCTCTGGGATTTTCCCGAAGAAAGACTCTCTATTTCCAGATGCACATTAGCGCCAACCACACAATTTGAAGAGGAAAAAGTAGACAGCGCTCTACAATTTTTGTTCCCCCCCCCCCCCCCAGATTAACGAACATGTGTTAGAAAACAACTGGAAATACATTATTAACAGCTGTACGAAACAAGCCACAGAAAAGAAATATGTAAAATGCGAATGTTGGCTTTTGACTTGTGGTTGGTTGCTTCTATAGTAGAAGACCTTCGAATGACTCCTCGAACATAGAATCGTGTTGAAGAGAGATGTTTAGAGTGGTTAATATAAGTTAATATAATAATAATATAGATTAAAGTGCACGTAGAGCTTGCAGTTGAACGGGAATCTGAGTCAAACAAATGCTATTTGTTCTTATTGTTTATCATTAAATTAGTAAGAACAAAGAAAAGGCTTCTAAAATAATTTTCCTTAATCAGATCAACCACTTGAAGCCCTTGTTTGCCTGGGGCTCCGTGGCCGGACCTGACGAATTCTTAAGCTCGGACTATGCCCAGTTCCAGCAGTTGTACTACTACATGTTCAACTGGGCCACGATACAGGACTACAAATGGCGATTTAACAGGGGCAATAGGGTGAGTAGGCCTACGTATACAAGTCTCTGTGTAGTCATTCACCTGCTTGCTTCATTGGTGCTGCTTTCAAATAATGCCATCACCACGATGGTATAATTAGGTCTGTTATCGTTACCATCTTGCTATTTCCAGTACTTTTAGTTATAGCAAATGGTATTTGCTATCCAGTAGTGAATATTGGGAGACTATAATGGTAACAGATGCAGGCAGATATGCTCCTACTCATACGTTTGAAATAAAGAACACAGTGTTTTGTTGTTGTAATATTACATGTAAATAGAAATGTCTGATTTATATGCATTGTTTGAACTAACAATTTTATTTTTTAAATTATTTTTTTCTTGATAATAGCCTCTTATTTCCATGGTATTATTTTCTTATATTTCAGACTAACCCAGACTACAGGGTAGCTGTAGCAGCCACCGATGTCCTCAATCGTAACGGGTAAATTACTTATTGTACAGGCTTAAAAACAACAAATTTTACAGAATATGCATGCCCCCCCCCCCTTCCCTAACGCAAACACTTACTTAATTGTTCGGTGGTCTTTCTCAGCCTTTGCTCTGTTTTGGTGCTTGCGGCACTCGAGGCTGCATAAAGTCATATGAGAGTGCAGGACTCATTAAACATTTTCAGTTTGATAGGAATTAATTTTCAAGTTTGCGCGGGTGATTAAGACCATAGAAGTTTAATGGATGATGGTAAGAATGATGTTCTTTAATATCTTTTCTTTGTTACAGATCAGAGGCCTCGGTCTTTTACTTCTGACCGATATTTTTATTTGGAGGGAACAAGGGATGTTTATTGTCCAAAAAGATGGAATTAAGTTTTCCAGTGCAACATATTAGGTTTCATAACAATTCAAAGCGTTGTCTTTGGTATTTGGTATTTTCGAAGATAGAAGTCTGGGCCCAGTGACCAGAACAAAAATCTAAGAAAAAGGAACTTACGAAAAGGGATGCGTGGGTGGGAGTTGGAGATGGGGAAGGTGATGATAAAGTTTTAATAATTACTTTAATCTCTAGATTGAACCGAAAAGAAAAGGATCGATCTTTAAGTTATTCTTTTAAACATCATAATTTCAATTACGTATACCTAGGTATTCTTTTTTGAATTTGTTTACACGCGGACTGAGTGAAACTCTTCAGGCAACGATAAAGTTCATCCTACTTATGCTCTTTTACTCTGCAGAGTTCTAATTTACCGTGCCTTAATGTTATGAATTTTGTCCTAATCATTACTGTTATATGTTCCTTCACCAGAATCAAAGTGCGAGGTCACTGCATGTTCTGGGCTGTCCCATTTAACAATCCTGAGTGGGTCAAGGGATTGGCCGCTCCAGAATTCAAGACAACCGTGGATGATCGTATTGCTTACATGACGGCACAGACAAAGAACAAGTGAGGATTTTCTTGGGTTGAAACCTTCCCCTAGCTCGCTAGTGAGGGAAAGTAGGTTAGAGACACTTTTGTCAAAGATGAAAAAGTCAAAACCTTTTATTATTTCAACATGACATGAGTTTGAAAACCGAATTACAACAGTGTAGCAGAAAAGAAAGGTATTATTTATTCTGTCTTTATTATAAGATTTGAATCAATGTTATCTTGTTCTGCTAGTATTTCTCACTTGCCATAACAATCACATCCACAGATTGGCTCACTGGGACGTGAACAACGAGCTACTGCATGGCTATTTTTACGAGGAGCACTCAGGAAACCCTCTCTATTCAGAGCACATGTTCCGAGAGATTCACGCAGCTGACCCAAACCCCACACTCTTCCTCAATGAGTACAATGTGGTGAAGAGCGGTGAAATGACACAGGTACATCATTATATCCCACTTTTAAATGACCAATTGTATCTAAGAGAAATTTACTTTACCTTAAATGCCGCTTATAACGAGAGGTGACGCGGTGAAGTAGGGACCCCGGGCTTTGACAAACTGAAAGCCTCATAGAACCGGAAATCACTAGTTTCTACGATGTCTAAGAGAAGTTACAAAACTGAAACTAAAACAACCATGGGAGCATATTGCCTCTGTTCATGTCCCTTTCCCTCTCCCCCTTCCCCCCTTCCACCCTTCCCCCTTAAGAGCAGCTTTATTTGCTTTCATATAGAAATTCAACGAAGGAAATCTATGCTATTGAAGTCTCGTTTCCACTTTCAGTTTCTGTTTGTTTCCCTGCGTAAAAGAATTGTTTCAACGGCCGAACTGTAAATGCCTACCATGAAACCTATGGAAACTCAGGGAACCAAAGAACCCAGCAGTACTATGCTATGTTTCTTTCAGCAGCTTACCCGATTGGCTTCTGTGAACCCTTGATATTTTATTTCACTCAAACTTTGAGTCAAAGTGAACACACCATAATGAATGCATTTATGTGCGGCTCAGTTATTGTATGCATGTTTTATTTCGACATGTTGTAACTCACCTTCCTTTACGGAGATAACTGTAAATGTTTGTTTTTTTCGCCCTTATTACATGTACTTTCATTTCATCGCTGTCCATTTTTATCCATGTAGGCGTGAACACTGATTTTCAGAAGAAAAATGAAAAAAACCCCCAAAAAACAAAAATAGTTTCGTTCTTATTATCTACAACAATTGCTCAATTGTGTAAAGCATTATTCTTGAAATGTTTAATAGTGTCTTCATTTATAATTACTGTTATGAATCACATAATTTGAGACAAAAATGTGTTTCTCCCAATTTAGCAGTTACACAGTTAGATGATTTGATTTCGATCCGTCCTCAGAGCTATTTGTCCCAGATCCAGAAATTCAAAGCGGCCAATGTCGGCCTTGGCGGGGTCGGAGTACAAAGTCATCTCAATGATTACGAGGAGCCCAACCCTGACAGCATCAATGTAAGTAAGGCAACTAGTACATAGTCATCCATCTGCTAATCTTCTGGCATGTTTTCAAAACAACTTGACATATCATAAATGTAATGTCAAGGTGGTAGTCACCCACGATATCTTCCCCACGACTGAGATCCCCATTGAAATTTCAATCGGGGTTTTCATCCCTGAGGCCCAGCAATCAACCTTATCATCGTCGCCAGTAGAAATACAGTACCGAGACACATATTTACGCAGAGAAGAGGGAGCTCCTAATATATATTTACTCAATTTATACTTTCACATTAATTTGTGTAACATAAAATTCCAACACACACACACACACACACACACACACACACACACACACACACACACACACACACACACACACACACATGCATGCACAGAGAGAGAGAGAGGGAGAGAGAGAGAGAGAGACAGAGAGAGAGACAGAGAGAGAGAGAAAGAAAGAGAAAGAGATAGAGAGAGAGAGTGAGAGAGAGAGAGAGAGAGAGAGAGAGAGAGAGAGAGAGAGAGAGAGAGAGAGAGAGAGAAAGAGAAGGGTATACACACTTACACATACGAGTACGCACGCAAATAAACATTTGAACACACCCTTACACACTGGCACACAAGCAAACACACTTTTAGAACAATAATAATGTTCCAATAAATCCCCTTATTAAAGTTATAAGTGGCATGCAGACAGACCTTTTCGGGTGCGTCCATGCAAGACGCAAAAGCCCAAAATACCAAAAATACTATAAAGCCTCACCATAAAGCGGTATTCTTGTTTCTTACCTTTTGTTGTCTTCTCTCGTCTGTTCTGTAGCAATTAGCATGTTCTATTCTACAGAATTTTAATTTTGTCCCGGTATGTCCTTTGTTGTTTATTGGTGTGTCTCCAGCAGGATTTTACCTTAATTGACGTCTGCATGCTCAGACAGAAAGACAAAACTGGACCTCCCGTCCTTATTGCTCTACATTAGGGTAAAAGTTAAAGAACAATTTTACAGAACCATTAAGAAAGCCAGCAGGATCTCTGGATATGACTTTACTACAATTCAGGGGCGAACGCTGACTTGTTTGACAGGGTAATCAAAGTGAAACGGGACCAGATATGGCCTGTAGATGTCACACAAAGATCTTACTCGAGGCGGCGACGAGTTGTGAATGAAAACAAATCCGGAATTCATATTGTATGTTCAACCGCCAAAATAATCGGGAAAGTATCTTATTAAATATCAATTCCAACTAAAACTAAATTTAGCTTTAGATGTGAATACACAAACACAAAGCAAAGAAGCAGAGATATATGTTATAGATCTACCAGTGAGTCTAACTCTTTGGTAGAACATGACAATTATCATTTTTGTAAATTTCACATTTGGCTGTTTTTGTCTAGCCTTTTGCGGCCAGTAGCTGGCGTCATAAACGAGGTCACGATCTGATTATAGGACAGTAAAAAGTCGAGAGAAAAAAAACAAGCACATGCAGCAGTCAAGAGATTATTAGGAGTTAGTTCCCCTCACATTTGTGAGGTAGACTCGACCAGTGTTAGTTAGCTTACATAATCAGGGCTTCTGATTGCTTATAACTGTGGCCCCAAAGGGGTGAACAGGGTATATGTGGCAATGAAACAGTTTTGACTGCTATGCACATGTTCCCTTCAACTCTATTTGTAGACTCTTCCAGCCTCACTTTAAGCTTACTTAATTAAAGCTTGCGACTGCTTATGGAGTGGGCCGAGAGGGGTGAGCAGGGTATTTCTGTGGCCGTGAAACCGTTTTTAATGTTAGGCATACTGTTCATTATTGATTATGAACGTCTTTTTACATTTAATTTATGAGTGAATTTGACAGCGACAATGTTTCAAAATTAGGAAGGGAACCCGTGATTATTTGATTATATAGACGCTTCGCCACTGCAGAATTGATGAAATGTACAGCGCCTAACATATAAAAAAGATAAAAAGCACTATAAACGACCCATCACACCATCATGCAAATTGTAAGATCACGCACCGGCAGATATGTACTTCTAAATGCAAAGAAAGAAATATAAATACAAGAAGTTATTTTGTACCATCTTGCATAAGTCTATTGTCAGAATAAACATCAATGTGTATTGCTCTTTCGAGCTTGTATCTTTATACACATGTAACTCTAAAGGTCTTGTAATGACATTCCTGCGTGCGGTTGAATGATGTATCTGATGTGATATGTACATTTTGTCAGCTTTACTTTTTTTCCATATTGAATAATAATGAGAGTAATATACAACTTAAATTTTTATGTATACCTGCATGCGTTTTTACGGTCCTGTACAGCAGAAAAATTTCCCTTTGGGGTAATACAGTGTTTTCTTATTTTATCCTATCTTATCTTATCTTATCTTATCCTATCTTATCTTATCTTATCTTATTACTTTCCTCTCCTCAGTACCGGCTTGATGTAGTGGCTAAAGGAGGTCTGCCTATTTTTGTAACCGAATTAACTCTTGGTGCTCACGATCCGAACGACAAAGCAGACTGGTACGTAGCCTTGGAAAAGGGATTAATATCTATTGCGTTGTTATTTCTCTCTGTAGTATGGTGCCTGCTTTTCTCAGTGAGCCTTCTGTCTGACTGTCTTTTCAATTCTTTGAGAAATAACTCTCTCTCTCTCTCTCACTCTCTCTCTCTCTCTCTCTCTCTCTCTCTCTCTCTCTCTCTCTCTCTCTCTCTCTCTCTCTCTCCCTCCCTCTCTCTCTCTCTCTCTCTCTCTCTCTCTCTCTCTCTCTCTCTCTATCCTCTCTATTTATCCAATAATATACTTACATTGATTATTTCATAGTCACACACTCAATTCGTATTTCGTATATACGCAACCATCTCCATACTTATATTTTCTACCAGTTTGAACAAAGGGGGCCCTCGTGGCCTAGAGGTTAAGGTGTTTGCCTCAAATTCAAAAGGTCCAGGGTTCGTATCCGGGTAGCGATGGAAAAATTTCTTCTCTCAAACTTTCTCCTTTCACACCCTTTCCTGCTCTCTAACAATGTTCTGTCGTCTGCTTTCATCTCCACTTTCTGCCCCCACCTCCTCACCTCCTTAGCCTCCCTCCTCTGGGCTCCTGTCTCTTTTTGCAGCCTTTCTACTGCTTCTCCTTGGCTCTTTCTTACTGCTGTTTTTCGGCCACACCCCTGATCGTATGGTAGGTAAGATCTACACCTAGCCTTCTCGGACAAAGGCGAAATTCTCGGAGGTCCCGTATGAAAGTTGCACACGTTAAAGATCCCTTGGTGGTCCAAAATCGATAAGAGTAGCCTTTGGCAAATTAAAAATTTCTTAAAAACTGAAAATGTTTGGTGTGTTCCGTGTGTTACCTTATGCAGCTGTGAGCGCCGTAAAACACTAACCACATTTTTTAAAAAAGTTTGAACATATAGAACATTTCTGGCAATTCATTAATCTTGTTTCTTTTCCTTCTGTGTGTTATTAGTATCTTCATCCTTAAAATGATAGTGATAAACATTAGTGTGAGTATTTGCCTCAGCGTATCTGTCTCACAAATGAGCCCTGAAGCCCCGGCCGTCTTTGTCAACAGCTCAACGAGTCCGGCAAACGGTTCCTGAAGCTGACCAAGGAGACATGGAGCACCCACGTGAATCGGTCCCTGGCCTCTGGAACTTCCTTTAACCTGCGCGCTTTCCAAGGAGACTACGAGGCTGTGGTCTGGTACAAGGGCAAGCCGATAAAGAGGACCACCTTCAGTTTGGGCACACAGGACAAAACAGTTTCTATTTCTGTTTCTGGCAACGGCGGTAAGCTCTTTACACTGTCTTTTGTATATTTCTGCATACTAAACATTTGGTCTCTGGCCATCAATGACAGAAGATGAGTTGGGGTGGGTTGTTTTTTTTAAGAAGAGTTAGGCCTACATATTTCTCCTTCCTTCTCTAATTTTCGAAATAGAAGGGCATTACGAAGGGGACATGTACATACTTTACTTTCAATCCCATTCCAACAACATGGTTATAGACTCCTAGACTGTTTTTGTCAAATAAGAAGCGAGATTAATTAAATCTAAATCTAAAATACACATTTGCACAATTCAGTGCCATGATCTGCTTGGAGTTATGTAATGTAGTCTTTTTTTCTTGTACCTGTTAACCAACCATATGTCTCAAACTGAAGATACCCCCTCCCCCGCCCAAAGTCCAATAGTAATGTATTGAAAATAGAAGCTTTTAACTGTTTTCCTGAGAAATGTTTCATTTAAGGTTTCTGAAGATAATTCATATTATTGATACTTCATTGTCAATAATTATACTACACAATATCTTACTCTTTACACTTGATTTTTCAAGGTTATGCAATCGTGTAAATCTGTTTATAAACTGTGCCTGTGGGAAACGAAAGAGAGGGGCATATTGTGAGATGCTTTAAAATTCATTGGTCTGACACCGACAGCGTAAAAATGAACAATTATAGGAGCAAACAAATCAACAGAAAATAAATGTTGAAGTCAAAAAAGAAAATGGAAGTGGATTGGACACATCTTAAGAAAACCAAAGTAACCTGGAGACGCACAGTAGAGTCTAAAATGAAGTCCTGGAACCATTCGTGGGGGACGTTGATCAGGATGGCCCAAAACAGACAGAGCTGGAGATCCTTTGTTGCTGCCCTAAACGCCAGATGGCGTAACGGGCAGTGAGTAAGTAAGTAAGAAAAGCGAAAACAAACATTACCCACCGAGTCTTAAAATTGAATCAACAAGCGAAGAGAAAGAAAGAAAGAAAGGCCTTAAAAGTGCTTAGAGGAGATACTTAGATTTCTACCCAAAGGAGATGGCGTACAGCTTATCAGAAGTGAATACAATAGCCCACAAACAGAAGTGTCTGTACAGAGGGTGGGAGTGGGGGGAGGCTGATGTTGTGGCCTATACTCCGACAGGGGATGAGAAAGGTTAATAATGATGATGATGATGATGATGATGATGATGATGATGAAGATGATGATGATGATGATGATGATGATGATGATGATGATGATGATGATGATGAAAACGATGATGATGATGGTGACGATGATGATGTCAGAAAATGCAGGCTGTGGTAAATACTATGAAATAACAGATATTTTGTACTTTGTTTCGCCATCTTTTCTCTTCAGGATTTGCATGTGTCATGGTGTTGAGCTATCCACTGGCTTTCTAATCGTAAGAAAAGAAACAAAATTTTACATCACGCTTTTAATAAACACTTTCATCTTAGATGCGATCCAGTTACCCAAGAAGATAGACCCGTTCACCATGAACGTCCAGATCAACCCACAGACCACGCGGGCTAACCTGCGTACCCTGGGTCAGGCCAGCTCCACGTCACAGAACTCACAACTCACGTGCACCACGCGCAGGTCACCAGCCTCTGGTGTCGGCGTCGGTAAAACTACTCAAGTCACGTGTCAAGGAGATGAGGTCCTCACCGGCTGTTCCAGTTGGCTCAAGGTTAGAACACGTAAAGGAAAATTAAATGCGGCAGTATACCTGTGAGTTACTTTGCTCACGTTTCAAACGTCTATAATTTTGACTATGCAATATGCAGTCACAGTCTTTACCCGGCCACTCTAGGGATCATGGAAGTAATTTCGTTTTATGATCTTTGCGAAGCCCGATGACATTTTAGATACAATTTGGGGCCTTACACTTTATGGCCAGCCAGTTCATTCTGCTGGTTAGGAGCGCCTTTTGGTGAATCTATTATTCTAGATCACCCCTACCTAGGGGGGGGGTACAAACTGAACATAACTTACAGATTCTCAAACGAATCAACCTTGAAATATTACAAATTGCTGATTTTTACACAAGCTTATGCTGAATCTACGACATCGAAAGATTTATTAAGAAAGCGATTATGTCAAGATCTTTGGCTAAAGATTTTTATCCATACTTAGTCCAATAAAATAAAAACGGCACGCCTTCACCGTCACGCGTCTTTTTTATTTTTGTTGATCCCAAAAATTGACCTGCTCCTATCTCAGATGCCTTCCTCTGTATTACATCATCGATTGGTACCTCCAAGCAGCGGCGTTGACTGGATATTACTTATGGGGCCTCAGAAACGATTTCCCCCATATCCCCCCCCCCAACTCTCCATGGGCCCTCCCCTTATTTGTCCAGTTTTCGATAAAGATGAAAACACACACACACACACACACACACACACACACACACACACACACACACACACACACACACACACACACACACACTCACAGCGCAACAGCACATGTTTATTATCTAGTATTATTCTTCGACACTTTTCACACAACTGCTTTGAATCCTCCCCCCCCCCCACCTCTGTCTCTAGGACAGCGACTGGCACCGTGATGGGGAAGAAATCCTTATGTCCGGTGGAAAGCAGGCGTGTCGAGCAATGAACGGATACGGATCTGCTGCAGGTTAGTCGTTCAGTATACCGGCGTCTGCGCTGTAGCGGTTATGCGCCTCACCGTTGCACGTGGAAGACCCTAGTTTGAATGCCATGTGTGGAGAATTTTGTTCGAGGGTCATGAGCTTTCTGCTGGGACGTTTTATCTCTCTCAGTCTCAGCCGAGTACGCCCTGACAGGAAGAGTTTTTTTTGTTTTGAGGTTTGACGGCGCTTGCAACTGCATAAGGTCATATGAGTGCCAGAAGATTAGAGGTGTTACAGGAGAGTAAAAATTTGCAATTATCTTCTGCCTTGTCTCATTCTGAATAATAAATTTATCCTGGAGAGAAACGTTGCTTTTACTCTTACAGGATCAGGGCCTTGTCCTTTCGAGACTAAAGTTAGTATTTTTCTCCGCGCTAAATTCTGCTGTCCTTAGGAGAACAGTATAAGTACAAAATGTTTGCCCACCCGTGGAAATACATTCTTCACCTCAAATCCATAGTCTCTGTTGTGTTGTGCCCACTGTACATGATGCCCCCCCCCCCCCAATCCACACACACATATAAAGGTTTCCACATCTCTACACCATATTATCTTAATCATTCCGCGTTGGGTTTTCTCTGAAAATGCAAGATGTTTTTCAGTATCAGTACGTATCAAGATATTTATTTATTCATCTAGAGTCATTGTTTTCCGACTCAATAACATGTGTGTGTGTGTTGCGCTTTCTCTAGAAATACAAGATGTTTATCCGCACGTCTCACTGTTGTACCTGAGCTATGTTGTCTCTAGAAGTACAGAGTATTTCACCCACACGTCCAGAATTATTTCTCATCTCTCTGCCATAATACATCTGTTATGCTGTCTCTTGAAGTACAGGACGTTTATCCACACGTCTCACTAACATACCCATGTGGTGTTTTCCCCCTAGGGGTTGAGGCCGTGGCTCGGTGCTGCAGTGCGCAGGGTCTGAGATGTGAGTACCGCACGGCAGGACCCTCTGGTACTGGGATGGACGACAAGGTGGAGGTGCCTTGTCAGGGGCAGGCATATGCCTTAGGTGAGTCTACCTGATATGCCATAGGTAAGTCTATCTACCTATAGATCTATCTATCTGCCTGCCTGTCTGCCTGTCTGTCTGATCGTGTGTCAGAGTCTTTAGCTATCTCTTACTGCCGATACTATTATATACTATGAGTCATTTTACCTGCACCAGAGCTCTTTATCTTTATACTACATACTCCAGTGGGGGCATCCATCAGTCTGGTGTACCAACATGTCAGGGAATTAAAAGAAATAACGGAGCTAAGGAGACGAAAGAGTGGACTTGTTTTACTGAGCACTGAAACAGTGTGAAAAAGGTACGTTAAACTTATGTAATGTCCTATGTCCATTCCTCTCTCCCGCCTCCCCCTCTCTCTTTCGTTTTTTTTTCTTTCTTTCTTTCTTCCTTTCTTTCCTTCTTCCTTTGTCTTTCTTTTTGTTTTGTAATCTGAACCAGCTGCACAATAGAATAATGAGCTTGCGTAATACTCAATATTCGAATTGCTAGCATCTCTGGCATTGGAAAAGCCAGTCTTTCCCCCCCCCCCCTATCTTTCTATATTACTGGTAAAAGTATTTGAATACTCGCTTAGTATCGACGAACATTTTCATCGAAGAATCGAATTTCCGTTTTGCATGTCTCGAACTCCGTAAAATTATCGTTAGCATGTGACTGTTGTGACGTTAAAGATGTCCCTTGTTCTGTTTTTGTCATCAAGACGTGACAAAATAAGGGTCTGGAAGGAAAGGCAAGATTGATGTTCTAGTTGACTGCTATCGATTCCAAAGAGACAAAGACTCTTATCAAAATAATACTTTAAAGATGCCATGCAGTTGGATTTAAACTTGTTTGCTCTGAAGTTATAAAGTACGATCAACTCATGAACAAAGATGTAACATATTCTTATTTTCGGAACTTGGGGTACTGGGCTCATCGCAAGAACAGATTCACGCCACCAAAAGACCAAAAGAAACACTGGCACTCCTACTCCTACAGAAATACTAAGAATCCCTGCGGGGGCGGGGGGTATGGATTACCCTAAAATGTAAAATAATCATGATGTTTCTATTCAGGAGCTGCTCGCAATTCCCATGTCTGAAAATCTATTTTTTGATTAACAATAAAGGTAAAATCGCTCGCTGTTTCCATGTCATCCTCTTGGACCTATTAAACGGCGGGGCCTTCGGATTTCACATCATTCTCCGATACGACCGTGCCAAATGCGCTAAAAGCCTTAAAAACTCCCTAAAACAACCCAAGTTCAAAACACCGCATTGGGCATTCGAACCAGGGCCATTCGCTGTGTGGTCCAGTGTGCTACCAACGGAACTAACGGTGTGTCCGAGGGAGGGAGACAGAGAAGAGATAAAGGGAGGGACAAAGATAGATATATATATATATATATATATATATATATATATATATATATATATATATATATATATATATAGATATATATATAGATAGATAGATAGATAGATAGATAGATAGATAGATAGATAGATAGATAGATAGATGGATAGATAGAGGGATGGAGAGAGAGGGGGCAGACAGACAGACAGAGACAGAAGCTGAGTGACTGAGAATCAGGCAAGTAAACATAATGGCAACTGGCAAACAGGCACGGATAGATAGACTGCTGGCCGAGCAGACATGACACAGTGATTTAGAGCCAGTTGAGGCCCTCGTGACGATAATCAATGGCCATCACCTAACATCAAAGTTTAATATTAGTGCGGCCCGCACGTTTTTCTTTCATTTCACTCGGAATGGCGCTGAGCTATGTAAGAGGAAGCGCTGCGAGGTCTCTGGCAGCTAGGAATGGGTAAGAAAAGCTCATGTTCCGGAGAACTGTTCATATTCTGAACTGCCATTGATTGAGACAGAGAAGATTAGATCAGCTGTACTTGAGAACAAGAATAATATCTGAGCCTATTTATTTACGGAGGCCATCAGGAAATTGAGTTTGAGATCTCTGCTGTAGAGAGATTTGCGTAGTCCTCTAAAGCAGTGCTTGCCTTGAGGTTGCATGACCGACCACGTGTTTTGTCTGTGTGTTCCCCAGGCTGCTCCACGTTCACCTACACCACACACTCTGATGGCACTATCTTCACCAACACCTCGTGTATGGGACAGAACGACAACCTTAGGAGCGGTGAGTCATCCATTCATTCGTCTGACATGCCATATAAGAGTATATTACTTTACATATTATGTTATTATAGTTACCCTGTTGACCATTTGGGTGTTTTTTTTTTTTTCCTTATGAAAACCCGTTATATTAATATTTTACCAGCTACTTTGATTCTTTTTCCAACAACAAGTGGTAGATCTACCAGCATCCACAGTGACTGTCATTCGTGTAAACGTTCCTTTGTCAGACAATGTTTGTTGGTATTTTACAGGTGCAAAACACATGTATGCATTTGACAGGCTTGTCGTACATCGAAAGGGCTTGTATGCAAGGTGCTTGTCTATGTGTAAGCTGTTGAAATTTTACTTTATTGTAAAGCACCTGTCCTAAAGCCACCAGGGAATAAGCCAGAAAAGTAGAACTGGTTTTTATTACTTGTTTTTGCGTGGCGTCGGTAGTCTAGTGGTTAGGCTATCGAAATCGTGAGGTTGCAGGTTTGAGGCTTTGAGACTCAGACCTGGCGTTAAATCCTTGGGTAAAGCATTTTACACGTATTTTCCGAACTTCACCGAAGTACGAATGGGTACCCGACCATAGATAGCGAAAAATCTTGTCTTTGGTGCCTGTAAAATTGCAGCTTGCACTGTACTCTTCCCAAGAAGTTGAGACTGTTTCAGAATGCTATCAGGTTGCTGGGGTAATAATGTAGATTCGTAAAACGCATAGAGCTTGCTGTTGAGCGGGAATTTGCGCTATAGAAATGCTGTTTTATTGTTATCAAGTATTCTCCTCCCCCAACCCCCCAAATACTCTAGGCTTAAACGTACAGTAGGCCTATTGCAACATGTTATGTACACACTTTTCATAATCCGTCTCTGCTAAAAGGAAAGTACCCATTAGCAGCTGAATGTCCTAAAGGAAGTTAGTACGTAAAGCTAATTTCACGTTGACAATCAAATCTTCTCAGCAAATACATTATCGTGGCATCACACAACTCTGTGAATGATATACACTACCATTCATACCTTACAATACTTCAAGTGGACATATCATATGCCTTCTCTGTCCTCTAATTATACATGCGCCCTTCCCTAACCCCCCCCCCCCCACTTTTCCCATCAGGCGTGAATTCCTACGCGGCGTGCTGCCAGAGTCCCAACCTTCAGTGTCGCACAGTGACCTCCGGGACGAGCGGCAAGAAGATATCGGATCAGGTCGGGGTCACATGTCCTAAGGGTTACGTCATGACCGGATGTAACGTCTTCGCACAGTATGCAAAAGCTGCAGGCGCCTTTATCAACAGTGAGTTCTGTCTCTGTCTATGTCTATGCGCACGCGCGCGAGTGCGTGTGTGTGTGTGTCTGTGTGTGTGTGTGTGTGTGTGTGTGTGTGTCTGTGTGTCTGTGTGTCTGTGTTTATAATCCTCATTGCTACTTGTACACCCATACACATACATGCGTACATGCACACCATACTCACGAACTCATATGCATGCACGCATACATACGCACATACTCACGAGCACATCATAACTACATACGCATACGCGCAAGCATACTCGCGCACCACACTCACTACCACAAAAGGCACACACACACACACACACACACACACACACACACACACACACACACATACACACACACACACACACACGAAAGATTACACGCACACCATACTCACGAACTGACAATGGAAACTGCATTTAATCAGGGTCTGATATAGAAAGCACCAACTACAAGGGTTCTGAACGCTTGTTCTCATTATCTTTGCTCGTTCTCCAACTTGGAGATGACCGATAGTAAATCTGGTAATTGTCATTGTGTCATTGTATAGGTTTAACACCCCTTTCAACACCGCAAGGCTATTTAAGAAGCGAGACCTTCGAATTTAACACCCATTTCAGATAGGACCGAGCCAAATAAGTGGAGAGTTTTAAAAAATTCCACTCCACAAAAACAACCCAAGTTTAGAACGTTCCATTGGAGTTTCGAACCAGGTCCATCCCTAGGCTAGCGGGATACATTATTAATTCAGCTAACGGTGCTCTCAAAATGTCTAGTTTGTCGTTACTTTTTAATCTTACCCCCCCCCCCCCTTTCCCAAACAAAAAGACCCCCCCCCAACCCCCTCCCCCTCGACCGCCCCCCCAAACCCCCCCAACAAATGCAACATCAAAACAAAACAACAACAACAACAAAGACAGACACAAAGTCAAGCAGCCAACAGCCCCAATAAATCTTAATGCAGTCGTTATTCCTATTTGTCATAAATCTTAATTGACATTACCACTCTTTCTCTACAGCCAACGCTGCAGGCACAGATACGTGTGTTGCTGTGAATGGAGCCGAGAAGTTTGGACCCGAAACGGGGGTACAGGCGCAGGCCACCTGCTGTCGGACCTAGACTGAGAAGTACCGCTCTGGGCTGTTACTGAGGACTGCTGGAAACGCTAATGCTAGGAATCCCATTTTTATGACTTAATTATACTGTTTACAAAAGCTGGGAGTACATAATATTTCTGTTTGCTCGTTTTTAGGTCTGTAGATTACGCATTCGATAAAGATTATAAAACGTTCATGCAGAGTAATTGTCTCAAGGTCAAAATGATTGAATTGATTGCCTGGAGGCACTATTTTCGACGAATTGCAATATCTGTACATTTTGTAATCACAATACAAGGTTAATCTTTCTCTTATTCCAAAACAAAACTGTGTCAAAATATGTGTCAATCTATAGAGAGGTAGTCTGCTTTGTTTTCTATCAGATATTAATCCAACAGGCATGTTCCAAGAAAAATGCCATTCTGATAATTCCAGGTGATGGAGAGCACTGAGACCTCTTCAGAAAACCAAGAATGCCCCGTTATAGATTTGAACCAAGGTAACTCTCACTGCGTTGAGAGACTGATCTCAGTGAAAGAAGAAGGGGGAGGGGTACATTAATTGAAATGAAACGTGTACCAAAATAGACCTGTGCAGACAAATGGACATCGAACAGTTCACCACAATATGCAAGGAGCAGCACATGAACGCAAACATGGTTATTCAGGGCCGGGTAAGGTGTTTTAGAAAGATTGTGAAGACGTTGGACCTTCTAGTGACATCGTACAACCACCCGTATTAAAGGCAATGTCCAGAAAACAGTGACGTTTAAATGAAAGAGCACATGGAAGCATTCCAGTCTGCAGATCAAGTTTTCGAGTATCCTCTTGTGATACAGTGAAGTCATTGAACAATCGAGCCCTTTGACCTATCATCCAGCGTCTATACGACGGAGTACAAATGATTGGCACATATTTGAGAAAAACATGTATCTGCGATGGTTACTCCAAGTATTGCAAAACACATTTCTGCATCTGTTTTCTACATGAACAACAAAACAAACAAACAAACAAACAAACAAACAAACAAAAAACCTCAAATCAAAACAAAGTATTGCTTCCAAAGTCAAGCAACAACAAAGACGAAAACAGGAAACTACTGGTGTTAATTTCATTTAATGATTTAAGAATGTGTAATGTTACATAATCCTCGGGGGGGGGGGGGCAAGGCTTTTGCCAAAATCGAAAGTTTCAATTCCGTTTAAAAACGTCATTTTGATTTCGAAATACGGTGAACAATATTAAAATGACTAAGCTATGTTCTCAGAAAGACTTTTGACTTCGATAAGTCGCATCGCCTAGTGACGTATGCTTCAAGACTACATTCATTTCTCCAGGCTCTTCGATAAAAGCTGTAACAGGAAACATTCAATTTCATTTCGGGTCCTCTTCCTCAGACTTTTTTTTCATGATGTGGCTGGGTTATCATCTACTGCGGAGCCACTCAGCGCCCGAAAAACAGGAACTGTAGCCATGATTTGCTGTAATTTTCTGAAAATAATTAACGGGAAATTTTTTAA
>NW_004797539.1:87371-91783 GCF_000002075.1 Aplysia californica | reverse complement strand
CCCCCCCCTCCCCTTTCCCCCTCCTCTGCTACTCCTTGGTTAAATTTTACTTCTGTCTTTCAACCACACCCCTGATCTTAGGGTAGGTAAGATCTAACATCTAGCCATTTCAAACAAGGGTAAATAAATCTCGGAAGTCCCGTGTGCAAGCTGCGCAAGTTAAAGATCCCTTGAGGGTCCAAAATCAATATGTGTGTGTTTAGGCCAACACCTAGGCAAAAATCAAAATTAATTTCTACTAAACTAAAACAAAAATTAATGTGTCCCGCGCGCTTATGTGACCTTATGCAGTTGCGAGCGCCGTAAAGCATTTGCCTAAACAAAATAAATAACATTTTGCGTTTCAAAATAGTCGAGGCCAACTATGAGTAATGAAGCCTGTTATGCCAAAATTGTGGACGTACGCCTTCATAAGTCGTAGAGCTTCATTACACGAGTCTTGTAGTGTATCAAAGATTACAAGAGTGTAGTAATCATTTGGATTGTTGTCACCCTAAAAAGATTTCTGGCCCAGCAGGTATGCATGTTTCGTGGCTTGTGTCAGGCCAGGAAACTAACGATGCTCTGCAAAGTATAGTCACTGCCTTTAGCTTGGCTCCTTCATCTGGGGTAATATTTTTACATCAATAGACATTTCTTGGAAGGAAATTTTCAAGCGACAATTCATTTCTACTCAATTCGATTCGAATTGTCATGCAGTGTATTTTTTAAAATTTAACCCTTTCCGTAAGTCGTGTTTTTACTATCGCATCCATACAGCGTGGGGAACTATGTGCCACCGCTTTCCAAAGAGGAAATTTACTCGTTAATCTGATCCGTACGCTTTGCATAGCAGTCGGTCAAAATGATGTTTTGAGCAATACTGAAAGTTTCAAAGAGATCTTCCTACTAGAAGTATTCTAAACTGTGAAGAATACAACCCTGGGGGTACAACATGACCTCAGGGCGAACGGATAGGGGTAATATGCTTGATCGTACATCCAAACAGAGTAGTTTAAATATGTCTCTCCATCAATGAACACCGAACAAAACCTACATCTAACAAGAGGAGCAGCAACTCACCTTGAGCGCAAGAACGACATTGGCCAAAAGTACCTCCGTCATCTACAGTAACAAGAAACAAAACACATAAGCATGAGGGTAATAACATTGGTTCCAGTGTATTATGTCTTTGTATTTTATCGCATTTTCTTTTTACCACCGGCGCACAGCTCTGTTGATATCGTGTAGGGCTACATACAAATAAAATAAATAAATAAATAGCGTTTGTATAGCGCATATCCCCGCTCAACAGCAGGCTCTATGCGCTTTACACTATATTATTACCCCAGCATACCTTAGAACACTCCGAAACATTCTCAGCTTCCCGGGAAGCATACAGTGCAAGCAGCTGATTAAGCGCTCAAACAATAACAAACTGACAAGATCTTTCACTGTCTATAGCCAGGTACCCATTCCCACCTGGGTGAAGTGAGGAAAATTCGTGTAAAGTGCCTTTCCCAAGGACACAACGTCGGGTCCCTGACGGAATTCGAACCCACGACCTTGCGGTTGCGAGTCGGATAGCCTAACCACTAGGCCACCGACGCCACATACAGTGCAGGCAGCCCTCGTAAAACATGATTCATTACTCTTCACCAGCGTGATTTTATACTGACAGCACTGAAAACCATGGCGTGTAGCAGAATGCCACAGAGAATTTTAGCCTTACTATACCAGACTCTTGTGCTGTCTGTGACAGACTATGGCCTCGGTCTCCTCACTTTGTCAACGTTGCAGCTGAACCACCTTGAAAGAATTCAGAACGAAAGATCGCTGACTGTTCTCGGGTGCACACGAGACACATCCTGCAAGGCTATGCATTATCTCCTTGACCTCCCAGCCAAGGTAGAACGTCACAAGATTGCTCAGCTGAAAGAGTATTTTAGAGCCTGCGCCGGTGATCAGCACCCACTGCATGACAAAGTGGGAAGAACTGTACACACGCGTCTGCTTAGAGGGGCTGAATGGATGGATGACAACTTTGACTAAATGCTGTGAAGTGCAAGAGATCCGAAGGGGCAGCTCATGGGTCAGCGTCAATGACACACCTGGTCTGTATACGCGAGTGATAATAACCTTAGGCAGAGAATGTCGTGCGTGGCCAGAGGGAGCAGCCAATGCAGAGGAAGAGACGCTGATAGAGGAGAACAGTGAACAGGGCGACCTAGTCATCTTCACAGATGGATCAGTACAGCGTGGTTTCTAATCTGGATGGGCTTTCAGCGCCCTTTTAAAAGGGGTCATACTGAGAGAGCTGTCAGGCACCACTAGTATAACCACGTCCAGCATATGCATGGAGATGAAAGCCATCACAGTAGCCCTTGATTGGATTAAGACGACGGAATATCAGTCTGCCATCGTCGTCACCGACTCGATGAATACCCTCGAAAAAGGGAAGATACACATGATGTATGGTGAGAGGCAATACAAAGCAGCAGACTCACAAGAATTGTAAGGATAATAGCCCTGGTCATGCAGGAGTCAAAGGCAATGAACGTCCTGATAAGCTAAGTAAGTAAGTGATTATCATTTTATACCATCGAACATAGTCTTTTTGCTTTAAAAGGGACACTTAATCTATGCATTAATACATACAAATTGACGCAGTGACGTAGAACTTTTGGCACCCCGTCAGCTTACCAAAGTCGGAGAGAACGTTTTCCCGGAAGGCTGTCGAGACCTCAAACTTCTGCTGATCAAGTCCGTTACCAGAAGCTTTCAGACTTTTAAAGTCAATACTCTGTGCCTTGTCTGCTTTATCTGTCACTTCATAAAAGTAAAAAAAAACAAAAAAACAAACAACTAAACCCTCAATTCTAGGACATTTAGGAATTTGTATAGTTAGTTCATAGCACAATTAAATTCTTTTTTTTTTATCGAAGGAGACCTACTTCCTTTTCTTTTACGCAATAGTGTTACGGTCAACAGAAAAGAGTAATGGGGCAAACATTTTGTTTTGAAAAGGTTAAAACAATCTGTTACCTATCCTGCATACCACGTGGAATGTACTTTGTCCCCATTATCTTTCTTACATATTATATTCAACACCCCCCGCCAATTACGCCAGAAGTTTCCACTTACCCGTGTCGTGTGAGCCTCCGGCGCCTTCGACATCTTGATAACCCCCTCCGTCCCCTCGAGTTCCAGCCTCGTATTGCCCTCTGCCTACATCAGCACCGTCATCACCGTCACCGTGAACACTGGCACTGCCGCCGGGGAAACCATTGCCATGGTCCTTCCCATTGACTCTTTTGCCCTGTCTGCTCTCACGGCTATCCTCGTGATCTCCTGTGCTAACGAATTGACCATAACCGTTGTCATTATGGCTAACGCTTTTACCACGCTCGTTCGCATTATGACCGTATCCACGAATGTCAGGACTTCCATCTCCTCCTGAGCCCCTACCGTCGTCACCAGCTCGTCTTTTATCGTGTGCACGATTACCGGCGCCCCCTGCACCTACGCCGTGGAGTTGATCACCGCCATCACCGTAATACGCCCCAGCCGGTTCCGTCCTTGAAGCACGTCTACCTGTTGAACTTTCAGCACAAGGTTTACGCACACTTGACCTGTGGTATGTCTTTGGTCCAGCACCCTCACTCCTGCTATAACTTCTAGGTTCATCATTTCCTCCTCCTTCACCTCTTGCTCCTCCGCCTTTTCCTCCTCCTCTTCCACCTCCTTCCCCTCCCCCTCCTGTTTCACCATCTTCTCCCTTTCCACCACCTCTTCCCCTTCCACCTCCACCACCTCCCTCTCTACCGCCACCACCTCCAAGATGTGGCCCAGACTGTGCTGCCCATGAACCGCTATCTTCATATCGGTCACCATGGTGAAAGTTGCTTCGCTTGTTGACTTTATGACCACCTCCATTCTCGTGACTATCTCTAAAATTACCACTCCCACTATGGCCACCATCATGAGCACGGTTTACATCTCCAGAGGTGGGGGCTCTACTATTGCCATCGCCAACGCCAGGGCTGTAACCGTTGCCAGGGACGCTATCTCCATGACCATCAACACTATTACTGTGCCCGTTATTACCATGGCTCTTAGCACGAAAGCCTTGTCCGTTAACAAAACTTCCATGTCCACTAGAACTTCGGCCATGTTCGTTAACAGAACTTCCATGTCCATTAGAGCTTCGGCCATGCTCGTTAACAAAACTTCCATGTCCATTAGAACTTCGGTCATGCTCGTTAACAAAACTTCCATGTCCACTAGAACTTCGGCCATGTTCGTTAACAGAACTTCCATGTCCATTAGAGCTTCGGCCATGCTCGTTAACAAAACTTCCATGTCCATTAGAACTTCGGTCATGCTCGTTAACAAAACTTCCATGTCCACTAGAACTTCGGCCATGTTCGTTA
>NW_004797539.1:85735-87271 GCF_000002075.1 Aplysia californica | reverse complement strand
CCATTAGAACTTCGGCCATGCTCGTTAACAAAACTTCCGTGTCCACTAGAACTTTGGCCATGTTCGTTAACAAAACTTCCCTGCCCACTGGAACTTCGGCCATGTTCGTTAACAAAACTTCCCTGTCCACTGGAACTTCGGCCATGTCCGTTAACAAAACTTCCATGTCCACTAGAACTTTGGCCATGTTCGTTAACAAAACTTCCCTGTCCACTGGAACTTCGGCTATGTTCGTTAACACTTGCACTGCGGCCGGGGAAACCATTGCCATTTCCCTTCCCACTGACTCCTTTGCCCTGTCTGCTGCCACGGCTATCCTTTTGATCTTCTGTGCTAACGTCCTGACCATACCCGTTGTCACTAAGGCTAACGCTTTTACCACGCTCGTTCGCATTATGACCGTATCCACGAATGTCAGGACTTCCATCTCCCCCTGAGCCCCTACCGTCGTCACCAGCTCGTCTTTTATCGTGTGCACGATTAGCGGCGCCCCCTGCACCTACGCTGTGGCGTTGATCACCTCCTTCATTCCTTGAAACATGAGCTCTGTCACTTTCTTCATTCCTTGAAACATAAACAGCATCACCTTCAGGAGCACCTGGATCATGCATCTCTTCACGGTCATCCTCCTGGCCTCGACCTTGACGGAAACTTCCTTTATCAGCACCAACTTTCCAATGCTCACCCGTGTCCCTTACGTGGTCGGCAGCTCCGGATTCATCGCTTTCTCTGGCAACAAAGTTGTGTTCCGGGAACCCTCCATCCCCGTTGTCGGGCCGGTAGTATCCTGAACGACTTTGGCCACCTTTGGATTCTCCAACGTTTTCCTCGATATTATCTCCGTTCAGATCTGTTGTTGGGGCGGGGAGACAACATAAATATTTACCATCTTTTGGTCTGTTGTCAATAAAGCCTTCAGGAATATTGTCTGTAATTCAACATCTGCTCATTAAAAAAAAATATATAAACTAGTGGAACCCCTGTAGGATTAACCTGTTATTGAAAGTTCTATTACCAGAGTTCATAAAGCACTTAGATTATCCGAAACTTGTGAAATCCTTCGACACTCCTGAGAGTTCGATGCCCAAGGCCAGATTAACCCGTTCACAAAAGACCCCCACCCCAACCCCCTACCCACCCCCAAACAAAATTGAAAACAAACAAACCCACCAAAACTTCCCTTTCCCTACACCAAATCTCACACAAGTCATAATAACAGTAATTGTAACATAAGAGAAACTATTATACTTTGAAATCGAACCATGCTTTCTTGACGAACTGATTAGAAAGTGTGCAAAGGAAACAGGAAGATTCAGAAAGTTCTAGCTAAACGTTATACCGAAAGTGATAAGCTTTGAGTCAGCGGCTTGTGGTTCTTTTTATCTATCAAAATTAAAATAATAATCCTGTTTGTCCGACTATCTTTCTGTCTGTCTGCCCCCCCCCTCTCTCCCTCCCTGTCTGTGTGTCTGTCTGTCTGTCTGTCTGTCTGTCTGTCTCTGTCTCTGTCTCTGTCTCTGTCTCTGTCTCTGTCTG
>NW_004797539.1:83926-85461 GCF_000002075.1 Aplysia californica | reverse complement strand
TTTTTTCCCGTCTAGATGACAGTGGCAACACAAAAACAACTTTCTGGACTTTGGCTTCTTTTTCCACACACATCACCCGCTTTACGGCAAATTTGTTTGGACCCTATATACAATTCATTATAATATGCACTTATACAGACATAACCGCAAACAGACAACTTAAAACACGTACAGATGTGATTTTTTTCGACTAATCCTGAAGATTATTACCGATTTACCGAGGTTTCGGTTTCCAAGATTCTCAAAAAAGAAATATGAAATGAAACTGATCTAATTAGTATTATTTGTCTTTTATATTTTTCTCTGTGGCTTAAATGCAGAGTGTATAAGGTAATTTGGAAACTAGGAGCTATTTTCAAAATGTAGTTATTTTTGAGGAGTGTACGCATTTTGGAATAGTATAGGGTTAAGGTATCAGGATGCTAGAACCTGCTTTTTGTGCTGTTTGCCTACCATGCCTTACAATAACCATACGTATGTACTCTATAGGTGAAGAAAAATATTTGAAGGTCGAAAAAAGGTTGAATAATATGCAAATTAGGCTACCAATATGGCCACCGAAGACAAAATATAGGCATGTTACTTGGAAGATTGTATCTCATACACCTTTTAGAATATTTTAATGAAACTTTCAGAAAATGTTCTTGAGTACCCTGTGCATGTTCCAAACCTTCGAAAGCAGTTAGTGGGACAAAATAGTGAGTTTATATAGATGTTGAATAAGCAAGTGATGAAAAAAAAATGTAAGCAGCCTAATTATTTATCCAAGAATCAAATTTAAACTACAGTTTCCAAGATGGAGCCGTTTTTGAGGATGCACCACTATCTTGGGAACTTGTGTTCAAAATTTCGGATGGATATATTGAACGACAGTGATTTTATGGATTGTAACAACCAGTATGTGAAATCAAAATTTTGTTTTGAGAAAATGGACAAAAACAACAAGGAATAGTAAGGACATTGAAACTCTAAGTTCAGACAAAAGCCAAACTTTGAGGTAGGATCGAGTCCACAAGAAACAGTCAACTCAGCACAGCCAATTTGGAAGAGTTCTAGTTTTTATTATATATTCGCTTTTTGCGTTTCAAATTGCCATTTTTTGAGGGTGGGAAATAGGGTATCAACCTATGTAAACAGACTGTTGCTAAGGGCGACTGTGATAGACATTGGTATGCAAAAACCTCGATTTACTAAAAAAGGAGACTGTGTATTACTTTTATTTCACTTGGATCTCGTTCATAAATGGGGTTCACTTAGGGGGCAAAAACAAAATTACAGTAAAATCTCGATATTTCATGATATCAAAGCATCCTGAAATCTTAGTATTTTTGTTTGTTAGTCACCTATTTCCTATTTCCAGGATTTCTTTATTTTGATTTGGGAAGGACGTTCTCATTATATTAAAAGTTGTGGAAGGGCAATGATGGACAATCGGCAGCCACGGTTGGCAACGCGGTTGATATTTGTACACAAACTCCAGATAATTGGTTTAGGCTAGTATTGTCACAGTCATCAAGATGAAAAGGGAGGAGGGG
>NW_004797539.1:78627-82045 GCF_000002075.1 Aplysia californica | reverse complement strand
ACTATCAAAATATGATGTCCTCTTCTATAATTTGGACGAGATCATTTACACTCTGAAAGTTTTGGAATCGATTAATCCAATAGGTGACAACTAGATAAAAGTACTGATTGCTTACTGGGAATGATATTTCTTTAGAAAGCGTACCCCAGCTTGAAAAATGCGGACTAGACACATTTCAATGAAAGATGCTTGAAATCAGTTGTTAAAGTTTCTCTCACCTAAAATGGCCCAGAGAAACAAGAATAACGTTATCAGAGACAAGACGTTAGCCAGCAGCTTGGTATACCCGAGTCGATGGAGATCTGAGGACACCGTCAAAGAAAGAGCATTAATTTGTTCTTTAGTAAATCAGGAAAATAGCAATATAAACATTTTTCAGAATTGTATAATAACGAATAACAACAACAACGACATCATTGACTAAGAGGAGGAGGACGAGGGGTAGGGGGACATGGTAATTGAAAGGGGGGAGGGGGGTGGAAGAAGATGGTCAGGAGCAGAAAGAATTGGGAGGAGAAAGAGGTGAGAGAATGAGGATGAAGAAGAGGGAGTAGAAGAGGAAGAAAGAGGAGGAGGAGGTAGGATGAGATCTGAGAGGAAAGCTTATTTGTATTTTTCATTTTCCTCTTTCCTAGTTGCCTGTATACTCAACATCGTTAAGGGCAGATTAAGAAAAAGTCAGCATAAAAGATAAATATATTGAATCGAAATTAATGCATGCATAAAAGGGAGCCCCCCCCCCCCAAAAAAAAAGACAGCAAATAATGGAAAAGCCTAGACTTAAACTAATACCATACCATTATACCATACTCATGCACTCCAACGTACCATCAAAAATGGACGGCCTTCTTTTCGCAGGAAGGATAATTTTACTAGACTTTCTGTGGCTGTCCTCACAATGTACGGATGTGCTCATCTTGAATGTTTACTAGATCTAGATCTAGATTCTATATATCTGCTGTGCTTCTGCATTTTGTGTAACCATTTTCTAAGTCTTTCTTCTGATCGTTAGAACCCCCCTCCTAGCTTTTCCTGCGGGACCGGCTATCCACTACAGGTTGTATGATTCAGACAAAGATAGATTTAGTGCATAAACAAGATGAAAGATGGTTCACTCAGCCAAAAAAGTGTCCGCGGAAGTTAACTCATTGCTTTAGATGGCGCTGCAGTCTTTGTTTTGAAGCTCTCTTTCGTTCCTCCAGAAGAAGAATAGGAATAGCACCCCTTTGCGTGCGCAGATGAACTGCTGTTCATCAGCTGTTCGGGTTCGTTCAGTGCGGAGTTTAAGTTTTTTTAAATTTTATTTTAATGACATCTCGCCTCTCATTCTAAAGTCAAATTAAACGAAGAAAACAGTCGCTTCTTCCACCGGAAGAGATTTTTGTCAGGGTAACCATTAAAAAAGAAAAAACGTTCTTCTGAAAGTCGAATTCTAATTTATTCAAAAACTTGTTAGCTTCACTTTGATTGTGTTCACACAAGTAGGTTTACTAGGACCCCCCGGGGCAGTGCCACTGACTGAAGTGTCTTTAGGCCATTCTCAAAGGGGGGACATATCTCGTTCAAGCATAGTAGAATTGTAAATGGGCTGACTCATGTCACGCTCACAACTGTGCCTGATCTGCAACAGGGAACTGCTGCTTTTTCTTTACTGGTCCTTACTATTGTCATTTCCTCTACTTCTTTTGTATGTTTGTCACTCCTATGTGACCTGCTATTTTGGGGTGCCTTGATAGTCGAAGCAGACCTTGTGCTGTTGAAGCTAGAGAGGTGAGCAGTCTAAGTCTGATTCCCTGTAAAGACCACCCACTCCTTGGCGCTCATGTGACCTTATGCAGTTGCGAGCGCCGTAAAACCCTGTATTATAAAAAAAAGTTTACTATGTTCACAAATGGTGCGCTTTTTCGAAGAGGGCGCCACCGGCTTTTTTCATTGGCTCAAAGACAGGAGTGAATTATCTTGTTATGTACTGTCTTTGATTCAGATAGATCTGTGCGAAAAAGTAACCTATACAAATTCTGGATACCGAAATAGAAACAATAAAAGAAACAGCAATAACTGTTTGCACTACAAAATTATTTCAAGGTCAGATACTTGGAGGTAACAATTATCTCAAATAGAGGAAATATCAAAGGCACTTTTTAAAATGTCAGACTTTTTTCTGTTCTATAAAAATATCTTTTCTCGATTTTTTTATTTTTAGTCAGAAACGAACATTGCGGGGTTTTTTTCTTCATTGTCAGATCCATAATATTCACACTTTTAGCGCACCGCACGACTTTAGCGCACTGCACGATTTTGTTTATCGAAATTGTTCAGTGTTTTTCCCGTCTTACGTAAACAAAGGAAATGATAGAAGACCCCAAAGTGCTGTTTCGTGAAATGACAAACGCCCAAGATATCAACTAATCACCATCCGCGGTTCAGGTTGGTTTGAGTAAAGTGAAGCATATTATCGATAACCTGCGATAAGGCACGTGATTTGAAAAGCAAAAATATACAGCAAGAAAGAATAGTGAGAAAGAAAAGGAGTAGAACCTACTAGTGGCGCTGTCCAACTACCAGAAACTGGTAGGTCTCGTATCGTTCCTACCGTATCTCTTACCATCTCGTTCATAATCTGGTTGCTCCTAGTCATATGTTTCTCCCCTGGGCCTGGGACACTATTCACCTCGCAGGGAGTCAGTTTCCTCTCTTGTTATTTGTTTGTCTGTTTGTTTGTTTGTTTGTTTGTTTGTCACAGACCACGTTTGGCACAAGTAGATTAATGTTGGCAGCATAAATAATTACGACATAATTGAGTTTTGTCTAGTCTTCAGTGGAAGTGCTGATGTGTGTGTGTGGTAGTCTATCCGGTCGAAATGTTTGGAGCCCCGAAGAGCGTACTCTTCGCCAGGGCCACCGCCTCCTTTGGGTGAGGCAGTCCAAACTCCCTGAATCCTCCCCGAAGAGATGCCACGGACGGAAAGTGTTGATGTTTCTCAGGAGTAGTGTGAGTTAGAAACTGAGTACTGTATTACATTAAACACCATTGTATTATATTGTATTGTACTGTATTGCATTGCATTGTATTGCATTGCATTGCATTTTTGTATTAGATTACAGTATTTACATCAACCAGTCTGCGCCGGTGTCCAAAGCTAGCTACTGTGTTCACGTCCCGCTTGGAATATGCAGGGCAGGCACACCCGCATGGACAGTGAGGAGAGCGATGAAAGACAGCAGTATCACGTGATCGTACCTCCGCCAGAGAAGACGTTCATGGAAGGTAGGGGGGGGGGTGTTCATGTGTCATGGAACAAAACATCTGTACCTTGCTTCTTATTACTATTATCATCGTTTCTATTACATTCAATTCTACCGATATGTTGGCTCGGAATGTCGGAGAGAGAGAGAGAGAGAGAGAGAGAGAGAGAGA
>NW_004797539.1:76329-77996 GCF_000002075.1 Aplysia californica | reverse complement strand
GAGAGAGAGAGAGAGAGAGAGAAGGGGGGTGTTACGTGTGAATACACGGTTCTGCGTTTGTTTGATAAAATTTCAAACGCCCTGAGGGATATCCCAAATCCTTTTCTTTCGAAACAATTATATACAAAGAGTGGACAAAACCATTGCACGACTATAGAAACTCAATTCAACGTAAGTATTAAAGTCTACACGGAGTTAACTAGAACTTATACTTACCGAGAACATTAGTTTGGTTCCCATTGTTCCTTGTCTTAACCTGACAAAGAATCCATGTTGTGTCTAGGGTTGGGAAGGAAGGGCTGTGGAATGTGACGGGAATCTCGACGTAACTAAAGTGATCGTGGCAAGACAGTCTTATCGTTTAACTTCTAAGTACCGATAACTTACAAATCAAAAACAACAAAAAGTGAAAGTGTAGTTATCAGGTTAATATCTACCCTTTCTGTTAGATACCAGCAACCATACGTTATTTACTATAACAGGGGGTGTTCCATGCTGAATTGTGGTGGCAGTAAGTACATAAAATGTTTTCTTCTTGCCACCTCTCTTCCCACTACCTCTCATGAGCGAAACCGCAAACATAACCATAGTAATAAAAGAACACTTAGTGATTTAATTATCTGATGCATTATTCCCCAGAGATCAAGGACAGTGTTATGATCTCTGTCATTGCCAACGCCCTACTTGCCGCAGTCCTGTTTTTCTTCGCTCTCTCCGTTGTTGGTATGTTTGAAGGTGGCAATCAGCCTCGGATTGTTGACATTTCTTTTTACTTTGTTTCAAATATTTATTTTCCGTTAATATTATGAATTTAATCTTTAAAGATTTGATATACACAGAACAATGCGTTTCTAACCTAGAGTCTAAGATACCATTCTGGGCAATGTTAGGGTGACCACGCCCAACCCACCCGTCACAGGTGGTGGGTAGTGAACGGCCTCCAGATACGAGGTCAGCTGCGAATACCCAATGAGCAGTCGCACTCCAACTGTTACTGGCGATGATAACAGAAGGCGAGGTGGAGTACCTTTGATGGTTTTGCTAACATAACTAAATACAATATATCCCAACAAGCCTGGCAAAGTGCTTATCGGGCGAATCGAGGCGCCCATAAACGAACTCCTACCCTCTACCATGTCTAACAACAAAGGGAAGCAGGTGAGGATGTTTTATCCCAATGCCCATCAGATGCCGTGCGTAGTCCCCTCCAGCAGCAACTGAATCGTATAGAACAGTCGCCTGGGGGTTGACGATGGGTTTTACAACCAGTCTCATGAAAACTAACCTGTTACAGAACAGAAATTGCAGTTTTGTCGATTATTTGGAATAGGGGAGCAGTTCTCATCGAACAAGTATGAAGAGGAGGTCTCTTTTGAAAAGGAATTGAAACTCTGAAAATAGGCTTCTGGAATATAATATAGGAACCGTTCTCCAGTCAGCCGAACTTGTTCAGATTAAACCAAAATCAATATTTTAAATGAACAACTACCATCTAGACAGACCAAATGGAGAAAGAAGGAGAGGTAGACCAAGCAGCAGCTATATGAGTACGATCAGAGATGAGGTGTGTATGTATGTATGTGTATGTGCATGCGTGCGTTCGCGCGTGCGTGTGCGTGTGTGCGGGTGCGCGCGTGTATGTGAGTGTGTGTGTGTGTGTGTGTGTG
>NW_004797539.1:75223-76229 GCF_000002075.1 Aplysia californica | reverse complement strand
TGTGTGTGTGTGTGTGTGTGTGTGTGTGTGTGTGTGAATCTGAGCATTTGTTTTTCACATGTCTGAGTGCGGCTGTTTGTATCACTCGTTGCTGCGTGCTTGCTGACATACATTTTTGCGCATGCACATTTGAAATTGAGCATGATTTACTCCAAACTAAACCTTTGGATCCTGTTACACAGGTGTGCATTATATATGTAATCATCTTTTGGTGTGTTTTGTCGACGAATTTCTGTAAGTTGGTACTGGAAATTACAGAAAAAGACAAAGTTGCAAGATTAAAGGGTTGTACGAACATGTTTGCTCTGCCGATCGGATGATATCGTACCTCTTTGTCATTTAAGCGAACAGAGTATCCAGGAAGAATTTTTCGTTTGTAATTAATGGGGAGAAAGCTTGGAAAATGGAGATGGAAAAGATAATGAAGATGTGTCCTTTGTTCTCCAACCTTTAGAAGAAGACAAAACTCAAAGACACGTGAACAAACATGCAGCCTTTTGAATATCAAGGGTGATGTCCTCGTAAAGAACACATCAATGTATTATTGTGTGTGTCTTTATGATTATTTAAAACAGAAATTATAGTGATCGAAATATATTTTTTTGCATGCGTCTTTGCTTTTACAGAGCGTATCAAGGGCGAGACGTACCTTCCTGATTTGACAGATCTTTTGTTCCCAGAAGATGAGCTAGAAGAGGAAACAGTCTACAGCTGAGAGTTAGAATATCAACTAACGATGGATGGATTAGACCTTATGAGAGGAGAAATGTTCAGATTTCATGGCGCATATTAAATCATCACCGCCCAACCCCTAACACTAGTACTTGTATTTGTACGTGTATTTTTCTTTTTTGTGATATTGAGCGTTCCTCTTTAAGAAATAAACGAACACAATGCACATGCGTAATGTAATATTCATATTCATGCTTATTACTTTCTTAATGGGTGCTGGAATTTTGTGGTGAGAATTCCTTTTTGGATAAAACGCAAAGAGCCGCCCGGGGGG
>NW_004797539.1:72480-74814 GCF_000002075.1 Aplysia californica | reverse complement strand
TGAGAAATCGAAACCAGAATCAAAATGGCAAAATGCTGTGACTTATCAACTGGAACCATTGCTTTCACATCAACATACACACACACACACACACACACACACACACATGTACACACATACAATCACATTGTCGTAAAACACTGATTACTCTTTGCACCCGTAACAGATCTTCGATTAAATCAGACAAAAACAAACGAAGCGATCTCTTTCCTTACTACTTGACCTAGTTGTATTGGCAAAAATGTTAGCTTGTGTCTTGTGAAAACGTGAAGCCATCATCGTTTTTAAACTTTCAAAAAAAGCGAAACAAAACCAACACAGATAATATATCTTAATTATGACAGTGGGTAGATTCAGGCTGAACCCAAAGTTAGTTCAAATAATGAAACTCACAGCTCTGCCGTCAGAAGGTCAGACATGGGAAATAACTGCGACCTGGTCTTGGCTTTTCTCTGTCGCTTGATGTTCATCTGGGTACTTTCCCTTGTATTGCATTGGCACCGCAATGGATCCAAACCTTTTTTAAAAACATTCTTTTTTTTGTTTTTTGAGGGTGGTTTTGGGGGGAGAATCGGCCAGGAAGACTTACTGTTTTAATTTTACTTGGTTTTGATTATTTTTGTGTGTGTCAGATTTTTAAAAAAAAATTGAGCCTATTTATTACAGGCTCGCGTCTCCACTGGTTTTTAACCCAATTCCTATTCTTATTAGATCTAGTGGCGTTAGTTTCGATAATCACACCTTTCAGCACCTGTCCAAACCCACCTCTGCACTATCACTTGCAGTCCCCTCCCAAAAAGTAACGAGATCCTTCTTATCCCTCACCTCCACACTCACACACACACACAGGGAGCGACCTCAGTCAACACCAAAGTTGGTCCGGAGCCGCGAAGGTGTCAAGAGTAACCGTCGGTTTCTTTATCTCGGCCTTGAGCCATGCAAGGTCAGTACCCCAATTACAGTATTGTGGGAACTGAAGCGTCGGGACGGGACAAACTAGGCCTAATGAGATTTCATTCTTCCAGACGAATGGAGCGGCTGATTGGATGAAGCTATAGTTGTTGTAAATCACAGGCTAGTAGTAGACACCCAGACCAATCAGATCACCCTTCGAGTTGTCATGCTCCTGAAGTTTCGTTTATTTGTTCATAGAGTTTCGCTTTTTATCGGAATATATTAATTATGTTTTGTTCCTTTGTACATTTTTTGTTAAATGTTTTTTTCTGATTTTAGTCACAGAAGTAACTTTTTGATGATGAAGTCCAGGTCGTGGGGCTGAAGCTGCAAGCCCCACTCCACAAGACACCACTAAGTTCAGTGTTGCAGGGACAGGTCTAGACAAGCGATATCACTATAAATAACATTTACGCTTGTTTGACGCTAACGTCTTTATCATGGATACTTTTAATAAAAGAACATATGAAACAAGGGACGTAATATAACATTTTGAGGAGCAGCTCATACATTCTGTTGATTCCCCTTCCAACAGATTAAGAAAAAACAAACCAAAAGCGATACGTTACGCATCTCTTTGTGGTAATGATACCATTGTGAAGATACTTTTTTAAAAGGTTGGAAGGGATTACTTCTTTCATATATTCAAGTCAAAAAGGCTCAAAATAGGAATGGGTAGTATTAATGGTTTTTTTGTTATCAGTAACGGTCAAAAACTTTTTTTGTGGATCAAGAATTTGTCTTGGACAGGGAGACCAAGACAAATAATTGTGGACAGTGTTGGAAGAAAACTGAATTAGAGGATATACCTACATGATGGTATCATATGAAAACAGCAAAACAACAGTAAGGACACAACATTAAAAAACCCCGAGGTATCAAATAAGATCAGGAATACGACAAAGATGTGTATTATCCTTTATACTATGTACAACAGAAGCTAAATCAGAAAACAGCACGATAAACAAGCTTCTTTTTTTAGCTGACGATCAGAGAGTATTAAGTGACAATGACAAGACCCTCCAAGTGCACATAAACAAAATGAACATAAACTGCTAAGATCACAACATGCAGATCAGCACAAAGACATATCTTAGAAGATGAACATTAGCACACAAAAAACAGCGCAGTCGACAACCGCAAAATCAAACAAGTAGACCAGCTCAAACCCCTGATAAGTGCAACCCAAGACAGAAAGATGGGTTGAGAAATCGAAACCAGAATCAAAATGGCAAAATGCTGTGACTTATCAACTGGAACCATTGCTTTCACATCAACATACACACACACATACACACACACACACACACACACACACACACACACACACACACACACACACACACATTGTCGTAAAACACTGATTACTCTTTGCACCCG
>NW_004797539.1:69900-72380 GCF_000002075.1 Aplysia californica | reverse complement strand
ACACACACACACACACACACTTACTCATTCACCAAAGGTATGTTAATGTCTCCGGTGTTGAAAGCGATTTTCATTTTGTTTTGTCTTTTTTGCTGTTGTTGTTTTTGTTGTTGTTTTTTTTTGGGGGGGGTGGGGTGGGGTGGGGTAGGGATACAAATTAGTCTCTAGAATATAGCATAATATCCTTTTGTTGGCTATAAAGGTTGGAGTCCGGTTAAACAATTACTGTCGTAAAAAGCTAGAAAAATGGAACTATTTGCGTTTCATTAGAAACACTATCACGTGTGTTTCTGTCCAACAGTTACTGAAATAACCTTAGTCACGTGACAATGTAAAGTAATTACCTAGTATACTATTAGTATTAGTTGTGTGGACATACACGTGGATGAGACTTTCCAGCTGATTTGAGTTAGCGTCTGTAGACATACTTATCACGTCTGACCTGTGTCATAAGATCTGCCTCTCCAACGTGATCTGGGCTGATATGGCAGCTTATTTGAGCTGAAACTCGAGCACTGTATTAGAAACAGAGGCTGATCGCAGAGGGAAATGCCTTTTGTCTTACACAGTATAGTTTTACCGTTGTACAAAATATTCACCGCGTGGACCTAAGGTGACGCAGTAATTCGGAACCAAATATGAGCAGATGCATTGTAGAGGTCGCCCACACGACACAATTATTTAGCTTCTATTTCTTTCCTGGGATCACAATTCTTGGACAATTTAAGTTGCCGGAAATCTTGGTGAAAAGCCTTTTCTGTTGTTTAATTTCAAAAGACAGTATATCAGGTTTTGGACGAAACTGGGTTTTCAATTCTAACTGAGAGTTTAATACAAGGCGCGCATTTCTGTCTTACCAGGTATCGAAGGCGGGAAAATTGTTTTGAAGATATTCAAAGCAACTGGCAGTTGAAAGTCAAAGATGGGGATTTTGAGGGCTCTCCTGAACTTATTGTTAAAAAAAAATAAAACTCCAATTTCCGCCTGCACGCACCCGTAGACGCCTTATTATAACAATCATATAGGGCCTTCTTTTATTTGAATAATTTTAAGCAAACTAGTACAATGAGATTAGGTCACAATGTACCCATTTACCCATTCCACGACACCAAGACCTGAAGTAAAAGCTTGAAATTATTCCTTATTTAAAAAACCTTGTGTATGCGTATTGATTGATAAGCTTTCTCAATATAACACTTCTTTGTTTGGTATAGGTCATCATACAATATCTCCGGGTCTCATTGTAAAGGTGATAAAATATCCTATACTATTGCACTTGCATTTTATTTGTGCTCAAACAAAAACTAGAATCCTGCGTCATGAAAACAGGCAGATTCATTATTCTGCAAGAGGGGGAAGTTTGTTGACCATTCACAGAACCTCCGTCAAGACTTTTAAATCCAATCGTGTTCGTTGGATAAGCCTTTGTTTGGTGTAAATTGCAAATCCGATTTCATTGAATCATTTGCGGACCTCAGCCATAATTAAGGCTCTGATTATAATCCCACCAGGAAAAACATCTCTTTCTAGAGAGGGTCTCAACAGCATAAAAACTGACTCACCCCCCCCCCCCCAAAAAGACACACACACACACACAAACCAACACACACACACATACACATAATCCCGTACACACTCTCGCAATATTCCCCTTCGTCAGTCCACCAGTGGACCTCTCAAAGACATCCTTAACAACTGCTCATTTGCTTTTAACAACTGTAAACTTCACGTTAGCTCTCTACGCAGTTACACACCACACTCAACGAAAATGAACAATAACCGATTTGAGTCTGATTATACGAATGTTATTATGACAATTTCTTTCACAAAGCGGCGGAAATAGTAAAGAGGTGATCAAAAAAAGTTATCATTATCAGTACGAATAGGGTCGAGTGTCGGTGAGACATTTTCAACTGGTTTTCATTTATAGCTTCTGCGTATTGGTGAAAATTGCAGTTTATCATTTCGCAACTGGCTTTAGTGCTACCCTAATCTCATTAGATTTCGATCTGCCACCACATTATGAGCAGTGAGCAGGGTTAAAATTGGATGGTTTAAATTATATAATTACGTAAGCTACTGGTTTGGATGAAAACAAATAATACCGCACGCATTTGATCACGATGTTGTTATAACTGTAAATAATCAGCATAGTCTAAAGATGCAGGTCTAAGAGCATCATTGCAACTCGACATGACTGTTTTTCAGTGAAAGTCGGGAGGTAGCGACGTTATACCGTGCCTAATATTATATTCTACTCCCAATATTTTTACTTATTTCTTAGGCATCGAAACAGCTGGTGGCTTGCCAGAAATCTTGGGCAGTCGAGCTGCTTCCTCAACTTCCTGTGCAGTTTTCTGGATATAAGTAAAAGTGAATGAGCCCTCCATTCGGAATTTACTTAACACAACGACACATTTCAGGGGGCCTCCACTCTCCTCCACCCTCAGTGAGCCATATTTTGATCTTTGATTTCTTTT
>NW_004797539.1:68749-69800 GCF_000002075.1 Aplysia californica | reverse complement strand
GGGGGGAGAGGGGCGAAATTCACTGTTACATGTACTAATGTTCGTACATTGCGTGCGCTCCTACCTGGATAGCGTATAGAACATATTGTTACTTATCGACGATTTCATTTGACTGGGTATCTCTGGTTTTGTGTCTACTGTCTCTTTGATTTTCAACCCTAAGCCTTTTTCTGGGTACCCAAATCTCTTCATTTAAGTAATTGTGCTTTTAATGAAACTGCAGTGAATAAGCGAGACTGAGGCTAAATTGGCAGCACTTATTTCAAGGGTTTCCGTGGGTAAAGGTGATTCTGTTGGTTTGGGGGTCACCAGATGTGAACCTTATTTATTACAATTACGCCCCCCCCCCCAAACAAACAAACAAACAAACCTAACAACAAACTGACAAAAGGTCAAAACAAACAAACATATCCCTCCAAAAAATATGCCCCCCCCCCCGCCAAGAAAAAACACCAAACTAACATAATATTTTAAACACATCGACATGTAACTGGTTTCAGTCTTTATTTGCACAGGCATACACCTGTCTAATAAAGAGGCAAGAGAAAATTGATAATCCACCAAAAAAACAAACAAACAAACAAAACACCCCCCCAAAAAAACAACAACAACCGAACAACAACAAACCAACAACCCAAACTTAAAACAACAACAACAACAAAACAACATCAACAAAATTATTATTTTTTAAAATAAATAAGTTAAAACTTTAACAAGATTTATGCTCACGCTCAACAGTATCTGCGTCTTCAACGTGAGTATAGTTATCATTTTTGTGACAATTAGCAAGCTTAGTAACATTTTCTTTCTCGCTTCTAACGTGTAAGTTTTTAACTGTCAAAACAATACACTTTGACGTGGTTTATAACAAATTAATTACGGACTGCGGTCATGCTAACAGCTCTGCGTTGATAAACACGTGCGGCAGAATGCTTGTTTGGACAGGTGACTACAGGCGCCGCGTGAGCTCTGTGGCAAAGAGAGAGAGAGAGGGGGAGAGAGAGAGAGAGAGAGAGAGAGAGAGAAAGAGAGAGAGAGAGAGGGAGAGAGA
>NW_004797539.1:63859-67364 GCF_000002075.1 Aplysia californica | reverse complement strand
AGAGAGAGAGAGAGAGAGAGAGAGAGAAAGAGAGAGAAGTGAAAAGACTAATAATTAAACTTAAAAATGCACGAGCTAAGCCCTTAAACTGACCCAACCCAACATTTTACATTGCCAATACAGTATTTCATATCCCACTTTTTAAAATGCGAGGTTTTTCATGCTGCCCACAGACACAATCGAACGAGATAACATTGTACATGATAAAAATAAATTTCTACTCGGGATCGAACGGCCTCCAGCGTGCGACAGCCAAGAACAGTTCCAACCGGTTCATGTTCCTCATGTAACGGCGTTTCTTGTTTTTTTTTTTCATTAAAAAAAATTGAAAGCTCCAATGCTGCATAAAGAGGAATCAGTTGATTCGCAAATCCAATTTCAAGATTAAATCCATGAAAAGAAGAATTGTAAAAGCAAAGGAGAAGAGAATAACTTATGAGCACGAGCCTTTTCTAACCCACAGCTCTGAAATTCTGCGAAGCTAGGAATCATAAAAAGTTTGTCAGTGACAATGAGATAAGGACGGAATGCCCAATGTCCTGGATCTTTTTTCTTTCTTCTGAGACGTAAGTACAGGCTACAGTACGATATTAATGGCGTCTCAAGTGGGCGAGACAGTCCTTATCTATGGGGTTTTGGCCCACAGACAATTTCCACGTGTTGGCTAGACTTTTTACCCTTATCAGACAGAGAGGGAGAGACACACACACACACACACAGAGAGAGAGAGAGAGAGAGAGAGAGAGAGAGAGAGAGAGAGAGAGAGATGCCACGTCTGCTCACGCACAATAAACGCGAGAATCTTTCCTGTGGAAGCTGAAAGGGCTTGAAGAAGAAGAAGAAGAAGAAGAAGAGTGTATCTTGTCCGGACAAGGCAGACCAAACTGATTTGGCTGTATCACAATTTTTCGATTCGTGGGTCGTCTGGTTTTAAATTTTGCCTTGTTCTTTTTTTCTACATTCTCAAAGTTTTGGCGCACATCAGGTAAACAACGCTGATTGATTATAATACACTGTGTAGTGCAGTTAGCATAATTATAAGTAACAGAAGCAAGGTTATGGCTATGGATATGCTGACGTTGCAGCTGTTAAATCAGGCTTGGAAAGAGCGGTGTGTTTTAGTGATACTAAATACATGTACTAGGACTGTTACTTCATTTTGTCAGGACCTTGTATCACTTATCGATATTTAAACGCCTCCCCTCTCCCCCCCCCCTCCCTTATTCTACTGACCCACTGCACACCAGTAGGAGGTGCACTCCCTCAGTCGGTTGAAGAACAATCTCACCACTGGCGTTGTCCCATGAACACAATGCGATCAAGTCTTTCCTCTTTCCTTATTAAGATACCAGCAACACTACAGGTAAACGGATTATGGTTAACACCGCCCCCCCCCCCCAAACTAGACCAGCGTTTGTGGTGTAGCATTTAGGCACTTCGCTGCTGCACGTAGGAGACCCAAGTTCAATTCCCGTGTGGGGAGAATTTCTATCGAGTAACTCGGTCTTTCTGCTGGGAGGTTGCCTCTGTTTGATACGATCTAAGCTCGCCTCCTAAATGATCTAAATTGTGTCGTTGGAGACTTAATAACACCTACATTCAAGGACAAAACTATAGGTCGGATCTGAGAGCGAGCGAGAGGGAGAAGGGAGAGAGAGAGAGAGAGAGAGAGAGAGAGAGAGAGAGAGAGAGAGAGAGAGAGAGACAGAGAGAGAGAGTGAGTAACAAACACGAACATCTTTCCATGGAATCTGGAAGGACCTTGCAGAAGAAGAAGAAGAAGAAGAAGAAGAAGAAGAAGAAGAAGAAGAAGAAGAAGAAAAGAGGAAGAAGAAGAAGAGGAAGAAGAATATGTCTCCTGCTCGGACAAGGTAGACCAAGCTGATATGGCTGTACCACAATTTTTCTGTTCGTGTGCCGCCTGGTTTTAAATTTGGTCTTGTTCCGTTTTTCTCTTTTCTCAAAGTTTTGACGTACATCACGTAAACAACGCTCTTTGATAATAGTACACTTAGTGTGTAGTGTAACTAGAATGAGTGACAGATACAAGCTTATGCGCGTATGAGAAAGAGCGGTATATAAATGCAGTCTATTTATTATTATTATTTTATTTTAAAAAATCTTTTTTTATGATGTCTACGAAACTGCTAATGTCGCAGCCATCAGATGGGACATGATAAGAGAATGTCAGTTATAGTGATACTACATAGAATCTGCTAGATCTACTGGGAGTGTCACTTCATTTTCTCAGGACTCAATATCAGTGCACAAATCAGTTTCAATTCTGTTTTTAAGCCCCCCCCCCCCAAACCCCCTTTCCCTTCCCTTCTCCTACTGACCCACTGCATACCAGCAGGAGGCGCACCCTGTGTTGGTGGAACAACACACACGACAAATGTACATCTACGTGTGTACTGTAAGCTATGGTCACAACTTTCATCAGATGTTCATGTGCAAGCCCTCTATCCTTCTTTCTTCTCTCTCGTGTTTACTCGAACCTTTATCTTGTTAAAAGCTCTGCCTCAGAACGTATAGTGTGTATACCAGATTTGTTAACGGCATTGAAGGCTCTTGTCCAGCAGGCAATCCTCTTGTCTTCAACGTGAAGTGTCGTGAGAACGGCGTCACATGCAACCAGCAGATAATCTCAGTCTCGCCTGCCACGCGATGACAAGGTCAAGCAGCTGGACCTTTTCCCAATCTTACAAGCGCCGTTGCACAGTGCACACAATGCGATCAAGTCTTTCCACTTCAGCAACACTACGCATAGATCGAAACGGATTATGAATGAATCCCCCTTCCCAAAGTTTTGAGCTGGTTTGTGCGAGCAAAAAGGGGGGGGGGGGGGGAGCTTTTGGATCCTACATTTTCTATCTCTTCAGTACCTAATGCTTGTTCATGTCCGAATATCTAATTTTTGTGTTGCAGTTGGTCATATGCCAAGATTTGGCACTACGACTTGGTTTTTGTTACGATTGTTGTAGATATATCAAGGTAGGAGATAGTCCAAACTAGACCGACGTCTGTAGTGTAGCGGTTAGGCACTTCTCTGCTGTATATAGGAGACCCATGTTCAATTCGTGTGTGGGGAGAATTTGTATCTAGTAACTCGGTCATTCTGTTGGGACGTTGTATCCTTCAAAGCCTTGGTTGTGTCTGTTGGACATGATTCAAGCCCGCCTCCTAAATGATCTAAATTGTATCGATGAAGACTTAATAACAGCTACATTTAAAGACCAAAATAGAGATAGGGTCTGAGCTAGATAGATAGATAAATAGATAGATAGATAGAGAGCGAGAGAGAGAGAGAGAGAGAGAGAGAGAGAGAGAGAGAGAGAGAGAGAGAGAGAAACAGAGAGAGAGAGAAATATGAAATATGGCATAAGTCTGTTCATGCATAACAAATGCGAGCATCTTTCCAGTTGAATCTGAATAAGGACCTTGCTAACTATAAGAAGAAGAAGAAGAAGAAGAAGAAGAAGAAGAAGAAGAAGAAGAAGAAGAA
>NW_004797539.1:61077-63018 GCF_000002075.1 Aplysia californica | reverse complement strand
TATATATATATATATGTATATATATGTATGTAGGCAAACAGCAGGTAAATACTAAGTAGAGAGAAGACCCACTAGCCTGTTGATGTGAGATCCAGGGAAAGAGTACTGGTACTTCAATGTGTAGTAGCCTGTTTTGAAAGACAACAATATGAGAAACGAAAATTTGATCCCCGATGCCTTCTGCGTCACTTTTGGCCTTTTATGTCAAGCTGTACTCCGTAAGTCAAAAAAAGAAAGGAGATACAACAAAGAACAAATAACTATATTGGCAGATTCAGTATTATATAGTTTATTATTCTGTTCAGGGTCTCCCCATACCTCTGGTCGGAGGACAAGGAGATCAGCGTTGGTCGTTGGTCAGATAAACTGATATGCGTTAAGAATATTATTATCCGGACTAAGAGTATGCCATTGGAATTGAGATTTAAAACAAACAACAAAATGTTCATAAACGCTAATGATGAAAGAAATCTGAATTTAACTAAATAAACGGTGGCTGAGCTTAGACCAACTGATCACAACTTTTCTTTAAAATCAACGAATAAACTGAGCTCTTAAAGGTGTGGCTCCTGAAATGGTTTCGAATGTCTCAAAACAATTACATCAATATAACAGTCAACATAAAAACCATAGATCTTTAATTAATGAAGAAAAAAAACGTCGGAGTCAGAAAAGCAAAATACAAACAAACAAACAGAAACAACAAACGAGTAGATATGCGAGTACGTCCTCTGAGACAAGGGATGATAGAAAGAAAAGACATACCCGGGAGATAGGGCAAAACAGTTATGAAAGCTACAGCCTAGTTCGAGGGTAACCGCGTGAAAACCTACCACAATACCATGACCTACGTCAGTAACTGGGAAACAGTGCAGGGAAGGACAAGGACAAATATGGCGTGGGATTGGTTAGCTGAAAGTAGAAATAAGGCCTGTATGAAATGACGAGATCGACAGGCGGAACATAGACTGTGTGGAGGAAACAGAGCAAGGGTAATAAAACCCACCCATGCGGTATCCACAAAGAAGGTCGGAAGTCAGAAGGGGTTTGGCCATGAATATACTTGAGCAATTATTGAGAGTTGTTTACAGCTGTGACGGCAGACAATACATTCAGCCTCTGATCTATGCTCTTAACAATAACTCTCTGTGCTACGTTGTAGCTACCTGTGATTCTACAGACTCACTTTCCCCTTAAACTCAGAAACTTGCTATCGATGAAACTTTAATTTAGCCTAAAGCTTTAAAGCTGGCGAACCGCGATGTAATTGAAAATAGTTTGAGCTTTCATGATACTTGAGGTCGCGAGCTTTGTCGCGATATTCCGGAGATTACTCGTGAAGCAGCAAGTCCACAATCAGTATCGCCTATCGCCATTGTTTAAACTAAGAACACTGATACATGAACACAATTTGTATCATGATATAGATCTAGATATAGATATGAATCCAATGGAGCTGTACGTTTGGCGTAACGACCAGTCGGGCGTTGACCCCAAGAGAATCTAGCACGTGACCAGGAGTAGGTCACAGGCTCAGTACATGCGTCAAGCCACTTTACGTGTAGATGGTTCACAATATTATTATTGACCCGTCAACACACGTTTTGACGACTTTGAGGTCAATTTGATTTATGATAGATCTAGTTTTAAGCAAGCTGTCAGATTGTAGAATCACATAGATCCAAGTTTTATCTGTCATTGAGGCACAGTTAAGTTGATAATAGTGTTTGAGATTACATGCGTTTTCTGTTTTTCTCACACAACACAATTGATTTCGAAAAGATAGTAGCTGTATGTAAGTTAGTACAAGTACGTAAGGATGAGTGCAATAATTATGTAAGTGTATCCTTCCCCTCACTGTGTGTATTTATCTAGGCATGCATAAATGTGTGCGCGCGCCGTGTGTGTGTGTGTGTGTGTGTGTGTGTGTGTGTGTGTGTG
>NW_004797539.1:54769-56698 GCF_000002075.1 Aplysia californica | reverse complement strand
CCCCCTCCCACACACACACACACACACACATGAGCGTGGACATAGCTCATAACAACGAATTATCGTTTTCAAAAGAATCAAATGTAATGCTTCAACAAGGCGATAGCATGTCAAAACGCGGAAAGATGACCACCAGAAAATGTTTGGTTTAGTTTTAGCAGAGGTTTTTTGACGCTCGCAACTGCATAAGGTTATATGAGCACCAAGGGGTGGATGTTAACAGAGAATTAGTCCTTATAGGGAATCGGGCTTACTCTGCTCACCTCTCTAGTTTCAACGGCACAAAGTCTGCTTCGACTATCAAGGCACCCCGGAAACAGCGGGTCAAAAGAGTGTCACAAACATACAAAAGAAGTAGAGCAAAAATGACGATAGTAAGAATTAGGAAAGAAAAAGCAGCAGTTCCCTGTTGCAGTTCAGGCACAGTTATGAGCATGACAATGATGAATCAGCCCATGTACAGTTCTACTGGGTATAAGAACATGTTATAATGTCCCCCTTTTGGGAATGGCCTAAAGACACTTCAGTCAGTAAAACCGCCCCGGGGTGTGTGAAAATGTTTAAAATGATCCAAAAACAGTTAAAAATAGGTTAAAGTATGGTCTTCGCAGATGTGAAGGGTTGTACAATGGAACAGCTAAGAAAATCTAACAAATCAAAATAGAACAAAGCAATGTGGATTCAGATTGATTCACAACACAATACATGTACTTACAACATTTACACAGGATAGAAAGCTGCTTGTAGTAGTATCACAACCTTCTTCTTTTGATCTTTCCAACATCTTTTAAAAAACAGATGCTAATGTGACCCCCTCCCCCACCCGCCTAAAAACAACAATCCAACAAACAAACAACTAAACACCCCCCTAAAAAAAACAAACAAACAACAACAACAACAATGACAACAATGACAAACACACAACCCTCAACAAACAAAACAACAAACACACAAATAAAAGTCTCAACAAAAACAACAACGCACAAGCCCCACTCCTTTCACGCTCAACATCGTGGCGCACAACAGCAACGATACAATAGGTTTAGATCTACATAATACAGGTACACGATGGTAGCAAAGACTATGACAACTCTCTTTTAAAGGCTTTTCACATCAATGTTAAAGTTATAAAAAGACTATGACATAATTACAATTGCACCTCCCCTTTCCACCAATATCCTTTTCGCAGTGTCACAGTGTCACAGCTTGGCTGTTCATTTATGATTAAGCACCTCGTGGAGGTCATCTGAATAAGTTAGTTCACGGGATTTCGCTTTTTGGGTTATTCGGGTAGAGAGAAAGGTACCATAAAAGTGCAAATAGAACTGTCGGCAGCAACCCATGTAATTGTCAGGTAGATTAACATCTCTGAACACGAACTCTCACTCCACACAAGTATTCTCACTAGGGCACACTTGAATTCTTGGTTCAACATGGGTGGGCGCACGTCAAGTCGGTTTTTTTTCTTCTTCTTTACCACGGTAACACTTCTTACTGACCTAATCTGCTCCCGATGAAACGTGGCAGAAGGCGTGCTGACTGGTGATAGACTGAAACTACCACCCGAGACAGGGCACGATTATACCCATCCCTCAAATTATAAATATCAGAATGCACATTGGAATAGATGAATAATGCAACATTCAGTAGAACGAGAAAGGGAAAGGAATTGAAAGACGAGCAACAAAAAGTATTGTAAACGTTCTCAAATGTCAGGTGGAACGTACTGATAGAGACGAGAGAAACCGGGGAAAGAGGGAGAAAAAGTGAAAAGACAAAAAGTAGTTCTGCAGATCTGCATGTAATATTATTGTGTCTACCCGAGAGAGAGGAAGACAGATAGATAGATAGATAGATAGATAGATAGATAGGTAGATAAATAGATAGATAGATAGATAAAGAGGGAGAGGGAGAGAGAGAGAGAGAGAG
>NW_004797539.1:52450-53966 GCF_000002075.1 Aplysia californica | reverse complement strand
AGAGAGAGAGAGAGAGAGAATAAGAGAAGGAAAGTGAGAAAGTAAAAAAGAAGAAAAAGAGATCGTGCTTCCAAAATGCGTGTAGTATGAAAGCTAAAGTAGAACACCCTGGAGGAAAAAAGAAAAAAAGAAAAGCTGTTGGTTCCTCAGTTACTGTGATAGAGATGACGCATATGAAGCCATCAGGTCCAGACGATACCTCTGCTAGTCAATGTTACAGCGGATTAGTGCAAAGAGGAGACTGAAAGTCATATTTCTCTGTGTGTCTAATACTCGCCGCAGGCTAACACTTTCGTTCAACTTCTGAAGATTTTCGTTCTCAATACCCTTCCCTCCATACTCGTAGCCTTTCCTACTTTGCCCCGAAGTAACAATTTACGGTTTTACCACTTTTCTGAAGCAGACGAATAACTCAGAAACAGGACAGTCAACGCCAACGGAAGAGCTCTTTTGACGTATGTTTACATACACCTGTTGCATATTCAACTGAACGAACAAACTTTCCTTCACCCACATCCGTAACACTCACATCCGTTACACTGCTAGCCTCATAAACTGGGACCTGGGAACTCCCAGTGCCCCCCCCCCCTTCCTCCCGACACACATTTACGTAAAAAAGGACAGTGGAGTAGTTGTGTGCGTCACCAAAACCTTTTACCTAATTCCACATGATCACTACTATGATGGTGGGCACCAGTCCATGGCACGAGATTCCATAGACAACCCACATGACCTCCGATCAGCAGTTGGATCGTCGATTCTCTTCTCTCATTTTTAAAGGGATTTGAGTAAACAGAAGCAAAATAGCACAGTAAGTCTTTTGTCTGTTTTGTTTTTAGTAAGGTTTTACGGCGCTTGCAACTGTATAAGCAGTCAGCCATTTAGCTCAGGACAATAGGATATAAATATAATATACAGACCGTGAGAAACAGCTGTGGACAGAACAGAGGTAGGACCTACTAATGCCATCCTCCAACCACACGCAATAAACGGGTTAATGGAACAAAGCTTTAGAAAAAAGTATGAAGCATTTTAGTCTCTTCAGCCAAGACGCCAACATTTGAACAAGTCTACTTTATGCCAGCTTTCCTTTACAGGTTGACATTTTACAGTTTAGACGCAAGAAGACAATTGTTTTATCATTAATAACTATCAAAACGCAGAGCACTTCGACACATCTTCTATTTTGACATAATTGACAATATCAAAAACGAGATTAAGAATAATTAAGGATAAAGACTAAGACTGAAAGTGAGGAAGAAAAGAGATCATGAAGGTGAGACAGTGTTCAGGTCAGAAGCAAGATCAGAATGTTTTGTGCGTTGGTAGTTCTAAAGAAAAACAAAACAAACAATAGCCACATAGGAATGAATAGGGAAAGAATGTGTGTGTGTGTGTGTGTGTGTGTGTGTGTGTGTGTGTGTGTGTGTGTGCGTGCGCGCACGTGTGTGTGTGTGAGAGAGTAAGAGAGAGAGTGTGTGTAAGTACATGTGTGTGTGTGTGTGTGTAAGAGAGA
>NW_004797539.1:49016-51030 GCF_000002075.1 Aplysia californica | reverse complement strand
GGGGGTAAAGAGAGAAGAAAGAGACGAAAGAATGAAAAAGAGGACAACATTCGTCTGTATGTGTGAGTACGAAAGGATGAAAGGACGAAGCTAGTGGAAGGAGGGAAAATAAAAGGTCTTTAAAAGTGTGCCACTGAGTGTGAGCAAGAAAGAAGAGAGAGGGGGAGGGAGAGAGAGAAAGAGATAGATAGACAGATAGAGAGAGAGGGAGAGAGAGAGAGAGAGAGAGAGAGAGAGAGAGAGAAACATTTACTGCACCTGTTGATGCGGTGATATTAACAGTGGCCGGGATCCTATGACAGTTATGTGATACTACGTCAGTACGTGTAGCAGCTAGAGAATGGTTTCCTGAATTAGACAGGTAGAAATCCGACGACTCACTCGTATCCAGCTTTACTTTTGACCGATAATCAGCCCCAAAAGTCTTCTCTTCATTGTTTCAAACGCGACGCGCGATCGTTAACGAGCAATGTGCACAACGATCGTCGTTATACAGTTTTTGTGAGTGGATATAGGTCTACTCCGAAATCGTCCCACCTATCCTTGAGACGTCCTCAGAGGTTGAAATCCACGTGCCACGTGCCAGGCATTCATTTTTTGCTCTGGACCAACTTTATGTCGTCGGTGACGCACGCAAGCAATTCACTTAAGTCCGTTTGGGTACTTTTTTTAACACCAGAGACAAACAAAATTAGTTTTCGTTGTGTTGTTCCAAGATCTATCCGGAATCATGAAAAGCAAAAAAATCGTAAGCCTTGATCGTAGCATCTAATTGCATTTTAGTGATGTTGAAAGGTGCATCTTTGGTAGAGCTTTAGGAGGGTGTTAAAATCGAATATTCTAAAGATTTAGATTTAAGGGGATTGCTTGCGGCAGCGATGGTATTTTCTTAGCAAAGCGCATTTTCATCTGATAGCCACGCACTGGTACAAGGAAGTACGAGCATGCTGCCACTCTCCATACACTTTTAAGCCACAAGGCGGGACAAGAGGTGCCCTTCTTTAATGCTATATCATTGATTCATAAATGCATGCTTCTCCATCTGCTTTAATATTTTCTGCCCAGCTTTGGTCCTTACGTGCTTCACTGTCTGTAGTCATTCAATAGCAAGTTTAATAGCCTACAATGTATATTAAGATTGTATTGCCCCAACAATCTCTTCAGTGGATGTATACTATTTGCCTCACTTTAGTAACGTACAGGAGCGGATGAATATAAAACAAAAGCAAACAAAGACCCATAATATAATATGTTAACCTGATTATTACTAATTGAGCACCCAGACACGGCGTCAGTTAACCAAATACATATACATAAAAATACTACTAGTCCACTTATTTCACGATGACACATGGTCATGCTTAAACGTGCTATGCGTCACTCGAAACAGTGTACATGATAATGAGAGCTCTCACGCGTCCACCTTGTTTGTGGCTCCATTTGTCTGACTCAACACCAGAACGAGTGTAGACTAATGGATACATTAATCGATCAGCTCTACTGAGTGTAATCTTACATTCAACTCTACGGTATGTGAGCTAGTGAGAAGAGATGGGAACAAGTAGAACACAGGGTAATGAGAGATGGTACAAGTCATGTTTTCTAATCGGGGAGTAAGTACTCGACTTCCATTTTGAAAGAACTTTAAACCCTGACCCAATACGCAAAGCGGTTTTGAAGTACTCGAAACAAGTCACACAAAGATTGTCATGGTAATAAGCCCACATCAATAAGTAGCAGATCATGGTGAGTCCGTTTGTGCAATTGTATGTTTGTGAAAAAGTGTGTATGTGTGTTTAATTTGAGAGTTCATTCAATTTAGTAATGGGTACATACTTGTGTGAGTGTGAACTTGCTAGAGTGTCTGTCTGTTTGTGTGTGTGTGTGTGTGTGTGTGTATGTATGTGTGTGTGTGCATGTGTGTGTTTGTGTGTGTATTTGTGTGTGTGTTTTGTGTGTGCGTGCATGTGTGTGTGCCTATGTGTGTGTGTGTGTGTGTGTGTGTGTGTGTGTG
>NW_004797539.1:34757-46314 GCF_000002075.1 Aplysia californica | reverse complement strand
GGAGGAGGAGGAAAAGAAAGAGGAGAAGAAAAAGAAGAGGAAGAGGAAACGGATGAGGCGGAGGAGAAAGTGGAGGGGGAAGGAAAAAGAGGAGGGGAGGAGGGGGAGGAAGGGGAGGAGGAGGAGGAAGGGGAGGAGGAGGAGGCACGACGACAACGATAACAACTGTGACGAAGAAAAAGAGAAGGGTAAGGAGACAAGAAGAAGGAGGATAATAAGGAGGAGAAGGTGAAATATGAGAAGAAGGGGGAGACGAGAAGGAGGAGAAGGTGAAATATGAGAAGAAGGGGGAGACGAGAAGGAGGAGAAAGGATAACAAAACTTCAAGTCATTTAAACAGTCGACACAGAAAAATCAAGCACGCAGATTTCAAATACCTGGTAAGTGTGTTCACCCAAGACGGAAAGATGGATAGAGAAAAAGAAACCGGGGATATATATATATAATATACATGTATATATAAAGAGAAAGAAAAATGCCAACGCGTCTCAAACAGCTTCTCTCAATCCAGCCAACCGTACCTGCCCATGGTGGTCCCTGTTTCCACTGACACAGCTCTGGCGAATGGCGATTTGTTGGCGCCAACAAACCAACCCCTCCTTTTCTTAGAGGGGTTAAAAGAACAGGATGGGAGCAGGTGTGGCCCCACAAGGTGCAGGAGGCATAACCCACCTATGTGTGGTAGACGCTATGCTCCTTGAGTGGATGTTCTAATCTGCCGAACACTTCTTCTGTTCTTTATCAACACACCCTCTGTGGCTGAGAAGAACCAGCTACAAAATGTAGTTTGAGGATGTCTGGGTGAAAGGATGGATCGAGCGGCATGCCTGACTTGCCATCAGGCCGTGCACCTCTTAGTAAAGGCACACCGACCCAGGAGTAAAGGCACACTGACCCAGGACGTGACGATCCAATGGCTCTTCCACTTGGCCGAAACCTCATGCAAGAGTAGACAACTATAGCCAGTCACCATTAGTGACGGGGAATGGGCAACGTGAACCCTACTGGAACTACACGGTCACATGGCAGTTAGGTCATCCAACCTCATGAAAACCCTTGTACTCCCCTATCCTAAACATGGATGTCCTTTTCTCAGGATGGGCAGGTAGTCCACAGACACCCCAGTCCACAAAGCGTTCAATGCCAGAAATATAAAGCAGAACAAAAAAGGCTAATACAGTGGCTTACCAACTGGCACTGCTACTTTCATATATCATCACAATGGAAACAAAGTGCCATCTTATTAATAGCAGCTTTATAACAACACTGTGCTACCAAGCTCAAACATGGACAACTAGCTGGGTACCCATTCGACGATCGTCAGTCATTGTGGAACAGTGCGCACTGCTTGTGAACGGAAGCCTCAAGTGTTTACAATGACGTCTTAGAAGACGGACTCTCCCAAGATTAGATCTAAACGAAACTAATGAAAAACTGAAAATTTTACTGCAGTGACTCCAGACTGATTTATCTTTGCACCCTTTAAATGATTCTGAACCAACGTTATTTTTTTTTCAAATTCGAAAGTTAAGTGGCTCGGAAGTTTTAGGCGACCAAAGTGACGAACTTTCACAAATATAATATATTATAGATAACCAAGAGCCACCACAGCAAAATTAACGTGTGTTAAATGAGATACCTTAGCAAAACTTTAAACGTCACAAGGGAAGGCGGGGTAAGAAACGAGTTTGTCAGAGGACAAGCTGGCTCAACTCCTCGCTTACAATACACAGACAAAAAACAAATTAAGTGGTTTGTCCATCTAGCAAGACTACTGCCAGGCAATATCATAATGGCGAGAGCATACAATCAGGAATCAGACGGAAACAGAGGAAGGATCAGGCCCAGGAAAAGATGGATGTAGGGGGTCATGAAAACATTTGTCAAGAATAACATAATTCTGCAAGAGGCGATACAACAAACAAGAAAAAGACGTTTGGTTCTCCCCGAGGCCGGCAAATGGCAAATGTAAAAAAGTAAGTATGAATAATATAGCAATTTTAATGCTTCGTGTCCTTCAATACCATCCAGTCGACACTAGTATCTAGCGTGGAAAAACATTGTGAAAAACATTTCTCGGAGTTGCTGTTTTTTCAAAGTCAATGAACTAACGTGGAAAAGATAACAACATCGCAAGGGTAAGGACTAAAAGGAAGGCCACGACCATGAGCACGACTGCCTTGATCGGAAAACCTGGCCTTGAGGGGTTCAATAAACCCTGGCCAATCCGCACCTCGCGTGAACGTCGTTAAGACAAATTATATCAAGGAGTGCACTGTTGACCTCCGGCCAGCGCCAGCGCGACGAGAGCAAGAGCCCCAATAAACGTCTTGTAAATTTGCCAGAAAGCGGGGCTCGTGACGCCTTGACGGACCTAGGTGCAAATGCGGTTTTGTTGCGGTAATCAGGAATGCAGAGAGTAAGGTACCCTATATAAATAAATAATTTATATGGTTTAATGGGGAGTTCAGTCTGCATAAGGAAGCTTTACCACTTCGTGTTTACTTACGCAAGTGGGGGGACAATGTAATTGTCTTAATGTGCTTATTTTTGTGTAAGCTCACACGGCTTCACAATAATTTCCTAGGTCAGCCGACCGTCTCAGTCCCAGAACAAATACAGTGTCGAAGTCTGTTAGACACTTACATACAACTCTGTCTCATTTGAAGCTAATTCACTGACACCTCCACCCACAAAAACGAGAGAGAGAGAGAGAGAGAGAGAGAGAGAGAGAGAGAGAGAGAGAGAGAGAAAGAGATCTCTAAAGAGGACCCTTTAAAGGGCCCTATCCGGTGTAGCCCAAAACAGTACCCTTTCTTTGTTAGTTTAAAACTTTACCGCTAAACTAGAAAGACCATTTAAGGGTTATTAGGGGAATGTATTAAGTGTTTTAAGGACATAATACTTCTTAGCTCCCAGTACTTACACACACAAAAAAAACCCAAGCCTACACTTTCAATTTCCAAGGAAAAAGACCTGCTTTTTGTTATAGCCAGGTGAAGTTTTGAGACACTTTGTAACAAGGTAAGCGATAGAAAATAGAATCAGTTTGAAAAGAAACTTACACATCCAAAGAACACACACACAAAAGCAAACAGTTCGGAAGACAAACAGGTTCTTAAAGAATCAAAATACTCAACGGGAGACAATTTACGCAATATGAATATATGGCAAGAAACGTGTTTGTCATGGCTCAAGACAAAAACAAAATGAACAACCGGGAAATAATAAAAATAAAAGTTTTAAAAAATTGATGAAGAAGGAAAAGCTGAAGTTCATGGCTGTGATTAAAGACATCTCAAGGTTGGTAAGGCAAGATCAAAGGGTCGAGAGGCGACGGTCCATTGCCACGTGCACCTTTAGACAATTAGGTACGCTAATGAGGCAGAAATGAGGGCACCAGAAATGCTATATTCACCTTACAAATGTTAATGGAAAGATGTATTGAAGCATAGAAAGATCTGTATTTATGCTTCATAGATTATTCAAAGGCGTTCGATAAAGTTAGACATGGTGAGCTATTTAAAATACTAGAAAAGCTAGACATAGATGGAAAAGATCTAAGAATTATCAGAAATTTGTACTGGGACCGAAACGCTGCTGTACGAATTAATGGAGAATACAGTGAATATAAGCAGATTAGGCGAGGAGTGAGGCAAGGATGTGTTATGTCACCAGAACTCTTTAACATGTACAGTGAAACAATCCTTAGAAACATAGAAGAATGTCCAGGCCTCAAAGTTAATGGAGAAAATATTAATAACATCAGGTATACAGATGACACGGTTTTAATAGCAGGCTCCGAAAAGGACCTTCAAATGCTTCTAGATACTGTTGTAAAAGAAAGTGAACGTAAAGGATTATTGTTGAATGTAAAGAAAGCAGAAGTCATGGTAATATCCAAAAAAGCAGCAAATCCTAGTTGTGATCTCATTAGCAAAGGTGAAAATATCAAACAAGTCCAACAGTTTAAATATCTAGGATATATGATAACATCTGATGCCAAATCTTCCGCAGAATAAAGGAGAACTGCAATGGCTAAGGCTAGTTTCAATAAAATGAGCCCAATCCTGAAAAATAGAAACATATCAATGAGCACCAAAATGAAAGTCATGAAATGCTATGTTTGGTCAACCCTTCTATATGGCTGTGAATGCTGGACAATCACTAAAGACAATGAAAATAAAATAGAGGCAACAGAAATGTGGTTTCTTAGGAGACTGCTAAGAGTATCGTGGAAGGAAAAGAAATCAAATGAGGTAGTGCTTGATGAAGCCCACGTGGGACGCTCAATGTTAAAAACAATCAGGAAACGACAAACGCAGTTTTTGGGACACCTGAATAGACATAAGGGTCTTGAACATCTAGCTCTCACTGGCAAAATTGAGGGCAAGCGAGGCAGAGGTAGGCCCAGAACAACATACTTGGGGAACCTAAACAAATGGGTAACAGGGAAAGATCAGGGAAACGTAGCTTTTCTGAGAGCATCCGAGCAAAGGAATGAATGGAAAATCATGATCGCCGAAGTCTGTCGCAGATCTGGCACTGGATGATGATGATGAATGAGGCAGTAGATATAACGAGTTATCACGTTGCAAGTCGCTTATCATTAATTGTCTAAGATAAGCGGGAATGACTCCACATGGTCGTGCCCACAACAATCGTCAGAAGGTGACCGTGACCATTGTGGATAGCGCCTGGAAAAAGACTACATTTCCACTGCCCCGCAACGTTGGAAAACAATAGGCAAGATATTATACTGTCAGGCGACATGTCATTCTTGTCCCATTTTAGCAAATGTACAAGACGGGGGAAATAAAGCAAAAGCCACAGGAACAATTTTGAGTTATTTTAGTTGATCCTAATCTAGGTCTACGTTGGCACACCTAAAATAACTAATTGCCTCGAGGTCATATTATACTTTATTTTATGGCACTGCGGCATGTATACCTATGTCTGGTGTACAGGGGCGGCTCGTGGGTCTAAAAAGTGGGCGTGCACAATTAGGTTAGAGCAGGTTGAAGATAGTCAAGGACATGTAAATTAGATGTTTTCTTCATATTACCTGTTTTGCGAAAATATATTTGAAGAAGAAGTTTTCCTTTCGTTCTTTTGCAGGAGCAAAAGCGTCCATTATTCTGTTGACGAAGTTGGGCATGCTGTCAATGATGTCCTTTTGGATCGACATAAACGTCAGTGCGATTTCTGGTATTTTGCATACTTCCCTAAATGTTGTCTCGAATTTGTAGTCCTTCAGAGTTGAATAATGGCCCTGGATTATACGACACTGAGCAGATTTACATATTTTATTGCAATGTAATAGGCCTATTTATAATTCTGTTTGTAATTTGATTTTAAGCAAAACTGTAATATTTCTGTAAACGATCCTTAAAGAACTGTTGGAAACGACTTTTGATAGTCCTGAAATTTGGAGGAATCGCAGATTGAGAGTGCGTTGATTTTATTTTGCTTCAAGAAACTGTCACAATTTGAGTAACTATCAGTATCATGTGACAATCCTGCTTTGCAGCACATTCGTTGGTGTTGTAGTGTTTGCGTCTCTTGGAAGCGTGTTTCTCTGTTGTGTGTCTTGTTGATGGAACAGGCATACTGTTTCTAATTTCATCGACAGGTACTTTAAACGTGTCTAGAGCTTGTTAGGCTGCTATGGGCGTTGTACTTCTGTGTTAGAGGATCCCATAAACAGCGTCAACGCGCGTGTACACTTTGTTGAAAAAGTGCAAAAAGAAGAGAAAATGTTTCCCCCTTTAATACATTCAGGATACCATCGTGGGTGGAATTATCATCCTAGTGCTCAGACTGAATTTCTTCAAGACAGAGCTGGATCTCTCCTTTCTAAATGAAGACTGCGCTAATTAGTCGAGACTGTAAACTCCACCTTGTTTCAGATGGCCATGGAATATTCTGGTGACAAACGTAGATGCCTTTTGTAAAGAGGGCGAAAAATGTCGAAGAGTCTGCATAGCGTTAGCGAAAAATACCTCTGTTCCCCGGCAAATCACCCTTTTCATGACCGCAAAGGGCGAGTTCGTGAGTTTCACAGAACAAAATACACAAGATAACCTTATACGGGGGTGCCAACTACGGCTGGATCGGGCCAATCGCCCGACTCGATCGTCTGAAACTGAAAACAAACACGTTTATTTTTGAGTCGATCGAGTCGGGCGATCCGTAGTGGGCACCCCGTATTACACAATACGTGCCTGTTCTTTCTCACCACTTCGTTATAGTAAGACGTTGCAATGCGATGACCTACGTCTAGCTGCTATGTCTGCTTGTCCGAAAGTATGATACTTAACGGCCTTTTTTTACGTGCGCTCTTGATGACTTTTGACTTTAAAGCGTTGTTTCACATGGACGAGATCAGTAAAACCTGTCTTAGACTTCTTGGGGTCCTCAGTTCCAAAAAGCAGACAGGAGAAACAGTAGGCCTAATCTAGGTCTAGAAGGAGTATAATTTGCTAACGCTGACTGTAAGCCACTCCACTTTTTACTCATTGTATTATTTTGATGTTTTTGGGTTTGTGAGGACTTAATTCATTCACTCTCTTCTTGTTACTTTGTTTGGTGAACTGAATTTATTTGCAATCAACTTCATTCATCCTGCATTGGAATACACACTCGAGTAATAAAACTTTCACCACTGCACAATTCCAACTTCTATCACCATGACCTAATTACGCCATGTTGACCTCGCTCAAGTTCAGGGTTACAGAGGTGGGGCCAGATATATAAAGGGTAAGAGAATGGACCAATCGCACATCGATGGGAGCACTCCGGTGGATTGCTCCAAAGTTATCATAATACGGGCATTGAATTGTGTAGGCTATCGTGAACTGGTCTGAGAAGGCGTTATTTTTAGACTGCCTCTATGGGCTTTGTTCGGCTGGAGCACATTGAGGTTGTGCCGCCTTATTAATATTTATGAACTAAGAAACTCGGTCAAAACGTCATCGTTGTTTGGGTCGTCCCATAGAGCATTTTCTCAGATAGATTACACCACTGAACATACTATTTTTTACTTGGGTGAAGCACAAGAACTTGATATGGTATAGTAGATGTTGTAGAGCTGTTGTAGATGTTGTAATGAACGAATAGGTTCTGGCGAGGAACTTGTACGAAAAACTGATTGGATGGTCTATGGTAAAGGTTCTTTTGTTGTCACTTTGTGGGTGTTGTGCGCTAAATATTTTGGGCGGCAGTGCACGACCGTGCTCTATGGACGAACCGCCCCTGCTGGTGTAGACGCGAGATTTTCGGTTCTTTTGTCTGCATTCACAGAAGCTTTTGCCCGAGCGTCATCGGCAGGCCAACTTGTTCTTTCATCAAAATCATAAAAAGAAGAGGGAATAAAACTAAGTCAAAATACTGAAAGTGAGGAGCAAACGTATTCAACCTGTATTGAGAAGTAAAGTCATCGGTGAAAGAGTAGGCAGAGTAGCATAATAAGTAGACCTATTCCTCGATCGGTATACTTCATAACTCTTTGCTGCTTATCTCGAACCTAAGAATACTAAGATTCCAAGAATAGGTCGTTTCGTCTTTGGTCTTTGTATACTTCGATAAGAGAAAATGGCAAACGTCCAATGACAATATCAGTTCACATTCTGAAGAAAAGTAGCCTACAGATGTAGGCCTACATATTATGTAAATACAATAGGACAACGACTGGGTCCTAATCTGACAAAGAGAAAACGATTGTTATGTTCCCACGCCTGTACATTAGCAGACAAACAAGAAATGCACACGTACATAAACACAAGCGCACAAGATATGTTCTACAGCCCCAACTGAGACAGTAACAGCCAGTCCGATGTGCCCGTGGCGTGGGATCACGGTAGTAATGAAACCTTTGCTTTTCGAAGAGCCCAATCAAGTCAATTCTCCGTCTTTAGGGGTATTCACATTGCTTGCTAAATTGCTTGAAATGTTGCTAAGGGGAGCTTTCTGGGTACACTTGTGTTCCTAATGTGCGCTCATGCCAAAGTCAATGATTTCGAGACCAGAGATTTGGTCTAGCTTTATAAGGCTAGTTTAGTGCAAAAAGGCATTCTGACATCCGGTGATAATCTCCCCACCCACACGTCTCCCTGTCTTCTTCCCGAAGCAATTTTCCTGACAACTTAACGTCCAAATTTTGGACTTTATTTCCTTTGACAATAACTCAGTAACTTTGAAAATACATGTAATGGAGAAGTGACGCCCGTAAATGCAAATAACACAATATATTATTATATTGTATCTGTCTTCAGAGGATATATATCTAAATATTATATTGAAGAAGTTTTATTGAAAATTTGGAGAAACAAATAAGTGCTTTCGTATCAATTATTTTAAATAAAACAACCCAAAACAATCAAACACGCAGTTGATAAATTCTTTATGTCGTGAATTCAGTTTTGTGCGACTTCGATCTCTACCGACTACGCGAAAGCACCATGGAATAAGAAAGACAACGAGCAACGACCTTTGGACGACTTCGGTAAGCGATGTCCATAAAGCTGCTAACCGACTTAACGAAATTTATTGATGTCACCGGATTCTACAAACCGGAGATTCTGATAAAGCAAATTGCCTGCTTATTCTGGATATCGACCGTTCACTGCTAAAGTAGCACGGTGCGCCAGAGGAGAATGAGAGATGTAGCCTGCGGCCAGTGAGCCACACAAACAGGCGAACGTGGAAAAGTGAAAGGAGGAGAACAAAGGATGAGTGGATGAATTATAATCTATTATCATATTCCGCGCGTGGAGAAATAATCTTTCCTTTAAGGGCATTGATTACGTAGTAAAAGTGGCGAAGTTCAGTGATCAGTAATGCTATTAAAAGTTATAGTAGGCCTACCGACATGGTCTGATTATTTCTTCTTGTAGACGTAGAGGCAATCTACCAGAGGTTTATCTACACTATTTTTGTCTTTTCTCTTCTGTCTGGGGAGTCAGTGGTTATTTTATGCTAAGAACAATTGTATCAGTGGCTGCATAATTATAAACGCTGCTGCTGTGGCTGCTGCTGCTGGTGCTGCTACTACTACTACAGTGTATTGCTGCTGCTGTTTTTGTGGGCTTGTGTTTGCCCTCACACATACACACACACACACACACACACACACACACACACACACACACACACACACACACACACACACATTGGGGGGGGGGGGGGGGCTCTCGTGGCCTAGAGGTTAAGATGTTCGCCTCTCATTCAACAGGTCCCGGGTTTGAACCCGGATAGCGACGGATAATTTTCTTCCCTAAAATGTTTTCCTTTCACATCCTTTCCGGCTCCTCAATAATGTTCTATCGTCTGCTTTCGTCTCAACTTTCTGTCCCCACCTCCTCACCTCCTTTCCCCCCTCAACTTGGCTCCTGACTCTTTCTGCAGCAGTTCTACTGCTTCTCCTTGGCTCCTTCTTATTGCTATCTTTCAGCTACACCCCTGATCTTATGGTAGGAAAGATCTACACCTAGCCTTTTCGGACAAAGGTAAAAAATCTCGGAGGTCCCGTGTGCTTTGGTGGTCCGAAATCGATAAAAGCAGGCTTCGGCGCCACACGGGCAAAATTCAAATTTTCCTACCAACTGAAAAAGGTTGGAGTGTCCCGCGTGCTCATATGACCTTATGCAGTTGCGAGCACCGTAAAAACACTTCCCAAAACAACAACAACAAAAGAACAACAACAAACACACACATGGCAGATATATATTAGGCAAAAAACTGTAATAAATCATTTATGATATAAATATATATACTCCATTGATTATGAAAAGGCATTGACAACGTGGACAGGAAAACTCTTTGGAAGCTCATGCGGCAATATGGAATACCTGACAAAATCGTCAAGCTTGTGAAGGCCACCTATGATGGAACAAACTGCCAAGTCTTCCACGAAGGACAACTCTCAGAACCATTCCAGGTACAGACAAGAGTGCGACAAGGCTGCTTGCTCTCACCATTTCTCTTCATACTGGTAATTGACTGGGTTATGAAAGAAGCCACCAGAGGCAAACACAATGGATTACATACAGAGGATCCCTTGGCAGCAGCGGACGACTTGGACTTCGCCGATGACCTTGCACTGCTCTCTCTCACACATGCTCAGAAGAAAGAAATGACCAAGGAACTCACCAGCCTATTAAGGAGTGTCAGCCTACTATACATCCGGGCAAGTCGAAAGTAGTGAAGCTAGGAAAAGTTTCAAGCCCTGCTGTGAGAGTGGAAGACACTCCCCTGGAAGAAGTGGACTCCTTTGCCTACCTTGAAAGTGCCATCGATGGTAAAGGTGGAACTGAGGCAGATGTAAAAGCAAGAACCGCCAAGGCAAGGTCAGCATTCAATCAGTTATCAAAATTCTGGAAAGCAAGCAACGTCTTACAGCGCACCAAGATTCGACTCTATAACTCCAATGTCAAGGCTGTGCTCCTCTACGGCTGCGAAACTTGGAAGATAACAAAGACAAAATACTAAATTAATAAAGTCCAGACTTTCATCAACAGATGTATAAGCAGCATCTTAAGAATTAAGTGGCAGGATAGAACAAGAAATGAAGAGCTGTGGGAAAGGACAGGACAAAAGGAATAGAAGTAGAAATAGGACTAAGAAAGTGGCGATGGATGGGACACACCTTCAGAAAGCCCAGCGGAAACACAGTCTCAGCAATGGAACCCACAGGGAGCACGAGGCAGGGGTGGGCCATGGGAAACATGGAGATATGTGGAAAGGGACATGAGAGAGATGAAGCTCACTTGGAACGAGTTTGGAAGGATGACCCAGGGCCGAGATAAATGGAATGAGCTTGCATGTGGCCTATACCCTGCCAGTGGTGGAAGGCATTGATGGGGATGATAAATATATAAGAGTTGAACGGCACTTGCAACACAATTACGTCATAAAAGTGCCGAAGATAACAGGTGTTACTAGAGAGTAACATACAAACAAAAGAAGGACAGACAAAGATGATCAATGTTTGATGGGAATTAAAGAAGGAACACATCTCACCAGAGCCCCCGCCAACCACCTGCTAATATAATATTAGTAAATTATACATGTATGCATTATATACCTATACACGTACAATATTTTAAAAGTTTTAGTAGAGGTTTTACGGCGCTCGCAACTGCGTAATAAGGTCATATGAACGCCAAGGGGTGGATGTCAACAGAGAAGTCCTTACAGGGAATCAAGATTACTCTGCTCACCTCTCTAGCTTCAACATCACAAAGTCTGCTTCGACTATCAAGGCACCCCGGAAATAGCGGGTCACAAGAGTGTGACAAACATGCAAAAGAAGTAGAGGAAAAAAGGACGAGAGTAACGATTAGGAAAGAAAAAGGAGCAGTTTACTGTTGCAGTTCAGGCATAGTTTTGAGCATGACATTGATGAATCTGCCCATTTACAGTTCAGCTGTGCATAAGAAAATATTAATGTCCCCCCTTTGGGAATGGCCTAAAGACACTTCAGTCAGTAGCACCACCCGGGGGGTTACCCGTATAATATGGATTATATATTAAATATATAAATGTATATACATTATAT
>NW_004797539.1:32630-34657 GCF_000002075.1 Aplysia californica | reverse complement strand
CTCTCCTCCTCCCCCCCTAGTGTTATGTTCCCCCTCATTTCACCCGTGTTCCTCCCACACCGACTTACCGTTACACCAAGGACCTTACAACCTTACTGTAGAACATCCTTGCCTTACACCTACACACAACTAACTGCGCCGACAAGATCAAAGTGCTCTGAGAATTGGTCGCTTTAAGCACAAGGCGGCTATTCCGATAAAAGCTGTTTTGAGATAATCGAAGGTAAAGTTTTTGCCCCTTGTCAAGGACCTTACAAGAAAACTGTAACCTCCTTGCCCCTTGTTCAGCTTCTTTAAAAGACAAGGAGAGTTTTCTCTATAACCAAACAAATATACACACCAATGAAACCAAACTTCTCCTATAGGTAGGGCAAAGCCCACTTTTGGTGTTGGTCAAGATTATGGAAACCCACGAAATCTGGGTTACCCCGCTTGTCCTTAGAAGCCACCAATTTGAGGAAACGAAACATCTTCCACACTTATTCAAAGCGTGAACTCACCATTCGTGCTTTGTTTAGGTAAGTTCTAGTAAGAGTTTTACGGCACTTGCAACACAAAAGTAAAAGGTCATATAAGTGCCGAAGATTAGAGCTGTTACAAGAGAGAAACAAACACAAAAAGGTCATATAAGTGCCGAAGATTAGAGCTGTTACAAGAGAGAAACAAACACAAAAAGAAGGAGGGGAGATATCTGACTAACAAAAAAAATTGCAAAATCTTGAAAAATTGAGCCGAATGGGCAAGCACAGCTCTACTGCTGACTGTGGGTGGTTGGCGGGTGCTCCGATGTAGTTTGCTCCTTCTTTCCTATCAAACATCTATCTATCGTCTTTATCTCCCCTCCTTCTTTTTTGCGTTTGTTATTCTTGTAACACCTCTAATCTTCGGCACTTATATAACCGTATTGTGTTGCAAGTGCCGTAAAACTTTTACTTAAACTAAACTATTGCTGACTCCAAATCCAAAGGCACTTCCTAAAAAAACCCTACTCGTACATTTTTTTTTCTTTCCACGCACTCTTCAGCGTCAAAAAACGTACGTATGTACGTATGCCGCCTACCTTTTCATGTGTTTTTCTGTATCTTCGGGGGCTTGGATTCACCACCCTTCGGCATTTTTCTCCGGGTTTTTTTTTTGTTGAGGTTTTTTGTCGTATTTTTTTGTCTTTAATTTTTTTTTAAATAGTTTTTTTGGTGAGGTGTCTTCACTTATAACTGAGGCAGGAAGAATGGGGTGAGACAGAGAGTTTTATTGCTGAAACATCCGAGGAGCAACCTTGAACTACTGGAAAAGCTAGGAGGAAGACGTCTTTATTTACCCGTATCCCTACCCGTTCTTTTTCTATTTTTTCCGTTCTGTCTTTTTTTTCGTATCATACAGTAGACATTTCGCTTGTATTATATTCAGAGAGACAGACAGACAGACAGACAGACAGACAGACAGACAGACAGACAGACAGACAGACAGACAGACAGACAGAGACAAAAGAGAATATCTGATAATAATATGGATGGAGAGGAGCATCATTAAAACACACATAGTGACGGTGAGAATTACTCTGAGTAGCTCGAGCGGTGAAGAAAAACAAACAGATCTACTGTTACTTAATCCAGAGGCCAGCCAGTCTTTGTTTCTAAAGTGTTAGGCTATGAAAACGAAAGAAGCCGTGAGGCACAACACGATATTATCTCAAATAGTAAAGCTGTGGCCACTTGTAGCTGCTGAAGCCTTGGTTCAGCTGATGACAATCGCCTGGTCACGCGTCGATGTCTCGTGCGTCGAGGAAAACTTAGTTGAAGGGTCTGAGGCTAAGAGCGGAGAAAGTTGGGAGAGATATGGGATATCGCTTATGCCCGGTCTCTTCCATAACTCGAGAGGTCAAAAGGTGAAACGCCTGTCAGAAAGTAGCAGCATGACAACAAGAGGAGAATTACCACAGTAACAGTGGTCGAATGTATTTAGTTTTTTGTAAGTACATGTAAGTGTCAAAGTGTGTGTGTGTGTGTGTGTGTGTGTGTGTGTGTGTG
>NW_004797539.1:30038-32530 GCF_000002075.1 Aplysia californica | reverse complement strand
GAAAGAGAGAAAGAGAAAAAGAGAAAGAGAGAAACAGAAAAAGAGAAAGAGAAAGAGAGAAAGAGAAAGAGAAAGAGAGAAAGAGAAAAAGAGAAAGAGAAAAAGAGAGAAAGAGAAAGAGAAAGAGAGAAAGAGAAAGAGAAAGAGAGAAAGGGAAAGAGAGAAAGAGAAAGAGAGAAAGAGAAAAAGAGAAAGAGAAAGAGAGAAAGAGAAAAAGAGAGAGGTGTACACCTCTTGATCTAACCAAATATTCCAGCGAGTTCAATTTTCCGAGTCACTTACCCTCCCTTTTGATCGGCGACTTTCTTCCCTTAGCCCATCCCCTCTCTCACTCTCACCTAAGACAAATCCGTTCTAAGTAGCCTACTAACCCGGCCTACCTCTTACGCCATAGTTCCTTGAGGGCAGATCTTTAGATGAGCTGTGTAAACAAGGATTGGACTAATGTACACATACACAGCAGGGGCGGGGGGGGGGAGGAGAGGAGGAAGAACTGATCATCTCTAGTAGACCAAACCAAATATCAAGACGTATTATTCTTGATTAGATGAATAGAGAGAGAGGGAATTTTTAAAGGATTTACTAAGATTTTTACAGCACTTGCAACACAATAAGGTCATGTAAAGGCCGAAGATTAGAGGTGTTACAAGAGAGTAAGATAACAAACATAAAACAGAAGGAGGAGAAATCAGGATGATAGATGTCTGATAGGAAAGAAGGAGCAAACCACACCAGAGCATCCGCCAACCACCCACAAGTATTCTTCGATCAACGGCGAAGCGACCTTCTGCTACACTACAAACCCAGGGTCCTTGATACTCCCCTGAACGTGTTATTGTATATGTATGTATTTTAAGGCACATGCAACACAATAAGGTTATATAAGTGCCCACGATTAGAGTTTTAATTTTAGTAGAGGTTTTACGGCGCTCGCAACTGCATAAGGCCATATGAGCGCCAGAAGATTAGAGGTGTTACAAGAGAGTAACAAACATAAAAAAGAAGAAGGGGAGATAAAAACGATAGATATTTGATAGGAAAGAAGGAGCAAACCACACCAGAGCACCCACCAACCACCCACGACGATTAGAGGTGTTACAAGAGAGTAACAAAAACAAACACAAAAAAGGAGGAGAGATAAGGACGATAGATGGTTGATAAGAAAGAAGAAGCAAACCACACCAGAGCACCCGCCAACCACTCACATACTCCCCTGAACGTGTTTTTGTACAAACATGTACCTGGGGGAGAGACGAGAGCATATGTTCCAATAAAGAGGAGCACGTGTTTGTGTTTACGGAAAAATCTGTGAGTACGTTCTAACTCTCGACAAACTATTTACCGTATTCTTTTTTTTACGCTGTACGTCATTGTTGTATCGCTGTTAAGCCAATCAGGCAACGAAACCAATTGTTTCTTGTTTTCCTTTCTTTTTCTCTTTAAAGAACCGATCAATTACAAACGCAGGCCAATTGGCTGCTTTTAAGCACAAGGGGGCTATCCCGAAAAATGCTGTTTTGAGAAAATCGAAGGTAAAGTTTTTACCCCTTGCTCAGTTTCTTTAAAAGACAAGGAGAGTTGGGTTTTTTTAAAATAACCAAACAAATATACACACCAATGAAACCAAACTTCTCCTACAGTTACAGCAATGCCCACTTTTCGTGTTGGTCAATATCTCTGGAAACACCCGAAATCTGGGTTAGCCTGCTTGTCCTTAAAAGCAACCAATTCTGATACTGCAATGTAAAAACTGTAAAATAATAATGTATAAATCGTGCATGGGTTACATGCCGTAGTAGGCCTACAAATTGTAATCTATTATCTATTTGTGGTGGCCGAATTTTGCTATTCAAAAGGCTTTTTAAGGGCCGCATCGATCGACATGCGGTTTTCGCCAAAAGATTCTTTTAAATAGTCTCCAGAGCATTACGCCCTTGCTTTTTTCAGTTTTGAGACGGTTCTGCTGAAAAAAGCTAGATTTCTTTGTTTCGCCGATCGCTTTCGTAGGCCGACACTTCTGTCTGAAATTTTAGAAAATCTGGAAGTGATATTTTGCGAGGCGCATTTTGTTCTGAGAGTATATCTAATTTTTTGCATCTCTCAAGATTTATTGCCCCATTCCAGTAGAGTGTAAATATAGTAGGCCAACGACTTTTAGTTGGGATTAAAGCACCGATCATTCCTTTCGTCGAAAGGGGAACCAGCTAGTAATAATATATTTCTTTTCATCAATATGCGCGGTGCTCAACAGTGTGCTGTCGATATTAAATAATTTACAATACTAGGATCTGGAAGTCCCGAAGCCTTTGATGAGTTCCTGCGCAGACATGTGCACTGCTCAACATAATATTAGACGTTAATTTACGTAAACATGTACGTGTGTGTGTGTGTGTGTGCGCACGTGCACAGTGTCAGAATGAGAGTACGCGTGTCTGTGATGAAACATACGAGAGTGCGCTAATACACACACACACACACACACACACACACAC
>NW_004797539.1:26927-28075 GCF_000002075.1 Aplysia californica | reverse complement strand
TCACTATCGTATCCATACGGAGAGAGGGAGAGAGAAAAAAAGAGAGAAAGAGACAGAGACAGAGACAGAGAGAGCAAGACGTTGTGTTCCAGCATTAATTGATAGAAAAGAGCGGAAGGTAGACACTGCCACTGCCGGTATACAAGGCACCCGTGGTGCTTTCAAACCAAGAAAAAAAAGAAACATTATTTTAAAAAGAAAAACAAATCAGGTCTTAGTTTTACCAAGAGTTTTACGGCACTAGCAACACAATAGGGTCATAGAAGTGTCGAAGATTAGAGGACGGTGTTACAAGAAAGTAACAAACACAAAAAAGAAGGAGAGGAGATAGAGACGACAGATATTTTTATAGGTAAGAAGGAGCAAACCACACCAGAGCACCTGCCAACCACCCACAAACATTATTCTAAACAGAAAAACAAATCAGGTTTGAGACACACATTGACACAATCACAATCATTTTGTGCGAGGTCAAGTGTGTTAGACATGGATAGTAAAGAAAATCCATATCAACCCCATACAGAGAAAGAAACAGACAACGTTTGTTTTGTTGTTGTTGTTGTTGTTGTTGTTGTTGTTGTTGTTGTTGTTTTTGTAAGCGTTTTACGGGACTCGCAAATGCATAAAGTCATATGAGCGGGCGGGACACATTAAACTTTTTCAGTTGGTAGGAAATTTTGAATTTTGCCCGGGTGGCGGCTGAAGCCTACTCTTATCGATAAACAGACAACGGTCTTCCGCCTACGAACAGAACATAATATACAGCTTAACTTTCACTCGAACAGAATAAATCCAGAACTTCCCCAAAATTGTCCCTTGAGTGACTACACATATGAAACTGAATCATCACCTGTTATACTGCACAGCCCTAAATGACATCAGAGCTTCCTTTCTCTCTCCGAGACCTAACATAGACAACACACTCTATGGAACATTACAGCAACTGCAGCAGACCTGCACTTATCACTACATGGCATTGGACAGAAGGGCGAGAGCCCAGATGTTGCTGGATCGATAACAACAACAACAACAACAACGAAGAAGGTATAACATACAGGGCAATTGCTTAAAACGAGAGGCTCAAATTAAGTCCCGCAGTGACCAGTCACTACAGGCAAAAATCAGGACCGATCACTTCTCTGGGCTGC
>NW_004797539.1:24007-25336 GCF_000002075.1 Aplysia californica | reverse complement strand
TGTGTGTGTGTCTCTGTGTGTGTGTTCCTTTCCCCAACCCTTCCCTGTCTCTCTTTCTGTCTCTCTGTTCCTGTTTTAACAGAACACACACACACACACACACACACACACACTAACACACACACACTAACACAAACAAACAAACACACCCCCTAAACGGTGCTGTTTAATACAACGTCCCAACCCCAAATGTTTCTATAAATAACTGAATCAAGATCTTTTAATAAATTAAAATGTTCGATCGTTGGCCTCCATGTAAAGTTATGAGCACATTGGCAAAATAATAAATGAACTAAATCTTTAAAAAAAAAAAAAAAAAAAAACACATCTTTTTCTTACATTACCTTAAAAAAAGCTAGAATAACTTCCAGACTGCTACAACAGTTGTTTTGGAATTGTCATTATTATATTAAATTTCTGGCGTTGAGTTTTAACCCTATCCGTACGTCGTGTTTTACTATCGTATCCATACGATGTGGGGAACTCTGTGCCACCACTTAACCCTATCCGTTCGTCGTGTTTCACTATCGTATCCATACGACGAGGGGAATTCTGTGCTACCACTTAACCCTATCCGTACGTCATGTTTTACTATCGTATCCATACGACGTGGGGAACTCTGTCGGGTCGCTGCGCCGTATTGGAGCTGAAGGACTCGGGGTGTCGTGAAAGGAATATATAACAATAAGTCGGCATATAATAATAAGAAGAACTCCCGGTAGAGAAAAGCTCAGCTTCGCGCGACCTTTAGCGGTGCGGGCGACCCCGGTAGTTGGGGAGGGCGGCGAAGGACAAAGGGAGGTTGAGCCCAGAGGGACGGGCCTGGGGGAGATTGAGCCCAGAGGGACGGGCCTGGGAGCTGGGGGCGAGAGGGTAGTGTGGTGGGCAAAATCCGGATAACCGAATCATTCTCAGTGAAACATTATCCAAATTCAGACTCTTAAACTCTCTTTCATGACCCGTTTGCCGAAGTGGGTGCACAATAGCGTACTTTAGGGTGCACCCATTTGCTGAAATTGTTCTTACCCATTTGCCGAAGCGGTTCGTAACACATTTAATCGCCGAAGAGGTGTTCTAATATATTATCCGGATATTGCTAAAGCGACTCATTGCCCAGCCTTTCTAGAGGGGCTATAGGGGCTATAGACTATAGGGGCTACACTATAGGGCCCCTGCGTGCTGCAGGCAAGTGGGATTATTTTTTGTTGTTGTGTTTTACGGCGCTCCCAACTGCATAAGTTCATATGATGAGCGCGCGGGACACATTAAACGACATAGATAGATAGATAGATAGATAGATAGATAGATAGATAGATAGATAGATAGATA
>NW_004797539.1:21074-22337 GCF_000002075.1 Aplysia californica | reverse complement strand
CTATCTATCTATCTATCTATCTATCTATCTATCTATCTATCTATCTATCTATCTACCCTATCTACCTCTCTCTATTTCTCTCCTCTCTCTCTCTATCTCTCTTTCCCCTCTCTCTCTCTCTCTCTCTCTCTCTCTCTCTCTCTCTCTCTCTCTATCTCCCTCTCTCTCAACAGGCTTTCTCTGCCTGTCTGTGTTAAGTATGTGTAAGAGTGTTTTACTCATTTCCTCCTCTCAGCCAGTGAAAGGAAAGCCAAGCATTTGTCTCGGCACGGGGAAAGTCGGTCTCATCTATCAGTGTCCTCTCGAGAGTGCGGCCAGAACAGGTCTGACCTAGACGCTCAGAGTAAGAACGTAAAGGGCTTGACCCATTTCTAAACCTGTGAATGGTGGGGAGGGGGGGGGGAGTCCCTTCCGTCTACAACTACGACACAAGGTGCGCAGACGACTTAGTCTTGCGGCGTGGAATTTTCAACCAGTCGAGAAGTCACATGATAATTTTAGTAAGTTTTACGGCACTTGCAAAACAATAAGGTCATGTAAATGTCGAAGATTAGAGGTGTTACGAGAGAGTAACAAACACAAAATAGAAGGAGGGGAGATAAAGACGATAGATTTTATTTAAGAAAGAAGGAGAAAACCACACAAGAGCACCCGCCAACCACCCACTCAATCATCTTTACCCTTATAGTACAAACATAAATGTGAGAGAGAGAAAGAGGGGGGGGGGGGGTGCAAGAAGAAAAGACGAAACCCTACAACAGTACACGTGGTGTCACAGCTTATACTCAGATTCGGCTGTCACCTCAACTCATAAAAGGGTCGCTTCTAAGAACAAGGGGGCTATCCCGAAAAATACTGTTTTGAGAAATCGAAGGTAAAGTTTTTGAACCCTTATTTTGTTTCTTTAAAAGACAAGGAGAGTTTTCTCAAAAACCAAATTAATACACACACCAATGAAACCAAACTTCTCCTATATGTAGGGGTGATGCCCACTTTTGGTGTAGGTCAAGATTTCTGGAAACCCCTGAAGTCAGGGATAGCCCGCTTGTTTTTAAAAGCGACCATATTGTTATATACCTGAACACTGACATAAGCGAGTCAGGGCAGATACACCACATGTCACACAATATGGGAAACATGAGGCCGAGGGGGGAATAAAGGGATACAGCGAGAGAGAGAGAGAGAGAAAGAGAGACAGACAGACAGAGAGACACACACTGAGAGAGAGATAAACAGAGAGAGAGAGAGAGAGAGAGAGAGAGA
>NW_004797539.1:18831-19946 GCF_000002075.1 Aplysia californica | reverse complement strand
AGACGATAGATGTTTGATAGGAAAGAAGAAGCAAACCACACCAGAGCACCCGCCAACCACCCACTCTGCCAGCACACACACACGACGCAACTCTGTCGCTGATAAAACGTCCCACAGTTTTAGTCCTGCTGTTGATGACGTGTTCATCAATTTTACATGAAGTCTGACCATTCACTAACATCGTAGTATGACTGACGACTACCACAGCTCGCAGCAAATCAGTCCCACTCAACTGGATTGGTAAAAATGAAGGGTGGGGGTGGGGGCAAGTTTTAATTTTAGTATAGGTGTTACGGTGCTCGCAAAGTAACTGCAAAAGGTCATATAAGCGCCAGAAAATTAGAAGTGTTACAAGAGAGTAACAAACATAAAAAAGAAGAATGGGAGATAACGACGATAGATGTTTGATAGGAAAGAAGAAGCAAACCACACCAGAGCACCCGCCAACCACCCGCGGTGGGGGCAAAGATCGTATACACGACCGTACAGTAATGTTTCAGTGAAGCAATGCCATTCCAGTTCACACACTTACGAAACGACCAAGGAGCTTAAAACAAAAACTGTAAACTCCTTGGATACAACCAATCTCCAAATTATATCTTTTTATTTCAGCAGGACCCCTGATAAGACTAAGACACTTCTTTGCCTTCCTTGTAACACAAACATCTCCAGGAGATAAGGCAGGAGTCTTCATTGGCTGAGCCCACAATTATCACAAACAACAGACAAACAAAAAGCTTAGCAGGGCAATGGAAACATAGATGGGGGTGCCTGAAAAACACTCGACACTGTCAACTTGATCAAAGAACCGACGCATTCTTGTCGACTGAGGGCGATATCAACAGGGGACGACGACATACAAGGGGTTACGAAAACACTACATGTCGGTGTATCTAATTTTTTTTTGGTAAGTGTTTTACGGCGCTCGCAACTGCATAAGGTCACATGAGCGCGCAGGTGTATCTCTGCACTTGTGGCAGGGACCCTGGTCACAGAGGAGAGAACATTACTTGGGTTCTGGTTGAATTTAGTACACGTTTTACGGCATTTGCAACAGATACTATAAGTGTCAAAGATTAGAGCTCTCTTTCTTCCCTCTCTCTCTCTCTCTCTCT
>NW_004797539.1:6870-15252 GCF_000002075.1 Aplysia californica | reverse complement strand
AATAAAAAATGCTCATACAAAAAGGCAAAGGTACTGTCCATTAATTAAAATATTTCTTAAATAGATGTGTTTTGAGTCCCCTTTTGAAGGTATCAAGTTTTATTTCGCTTCTCAAATCATGAGGGAGTTTACATGTCGTTCATCTTATCTGTTTCAGAATTGTGAACACTGTTGATCGATCCGATATTCTATAACCAAATACCTCAAAGTTATCTATGTTCACAATTCTGAAACAGATAATAAGATGAATGACATGTAAACTCACACAGACGAACAAGCATCACAATGTAGAGCCATCTAGAGTAGCCCCGCCCCGTCTACGTCAGTTTGGTGGTGTACAGTCCAACTTGTCCACGATCCGACGGCAACTAATAATTATTGTCGAAATTTGTTTGTTTTAGAAAGGGTTTTTAGCTTTAGTAAGAGTCTTACGGCAGTTGCAACACTATAAGTATAAGGTCATATAAGTGCCTAATAGATGTGTTACAAGAGAGTAACAAACATCAAAAAAGAAGGAGAGAGCAGACGATAGATGTTTGACAGGAAAGAATGAGCAAACCGCAATAGAAAATCCACCTACCACCCACTTGTCGAGAAGAAAAGCGAGTGTCAAAGATGGACGTCTTAGACAATGAATGTCATTATTATCATTATTATTAGTATGGTTTATCCACACACCAAAAAAACAGAAAAGTGGGAAGACATGGAATAACATCAAGAGGCTAGCCCAGGATAGAGAAAGGTGGAAGGTGTTAGTCCGTGGCCTATACCCTGGTGTAGGGTGAGAAAGGCAATGATGATGATGACACCAACAACAACAAAAACCCCGTGAGGGAGGAATGGGAAGTGGCCGTTTGTACAGGTGATTGTCTTGGACAGGTGGCCGTAATACGGGGTGCCCACTACGGATGGGATCGCCCGACTCGGTCGTCTAAAAAAGAAATGTGTTTGTTTTCAGTTTCACTGTTCAGGCGACCGAGTCGGGCGATCGGCCCGATCCAGCCGTTGTGGGCACCCCGTTTTAAGAAGAGCAGAGCAGACTCGATAGTACGTGAAGCTCCTGCTCAAAGCCTCCTACAGCAGAATCATTCCAGCTGAGCGACCACTTGGGAGAAGTGGCAGATGGCGGAGAGGGAGGAGGAAGTAGGAGAGGCCTATCATGGCCTATGACGAACCGACGTGAGGCTTTCCTCTCTCAACTTCAACTGGTCGCTCTCTCTTTTCTTCTCTCTTCTCTTTCTAACTCTCTCTATTTCTCTCTCTTTTTTTTCTTTCTCTCTCTCTCTTTCTCTCCCTCTATTTCTCCCTCTCTCTCTCTTTTCTCTCTCTCTCTCTCTCTCTCTCTCTCTCTCTCTCTCTCTCTCTCTCTCTCTCTCTCTCTCTCTCAAACACACACATATACAAGCAAGAACGAAAAAAATTATAAAAACCATTACTGCCTGTTACCTGTGATGTATCAAAACCTAGCAGCAGACTAAACAAAGAGCAGCATTTATAATAAGCTGCATGCATCGTGAGAGAATAACGGCAACAACAAATAAAACCCACCCAACACGCCAATATGGACTGCTCGTTTCTTTAAAATGTCCCTTACATCTCTCTAGACACTCCATTCAAAGGGGTTTGGGGGGGGGAGGGGGGGTCATACGATCAAAATGGACGTGGTGGGTTAAAACTAAGCAAGCAAAAGTATGTGTGTCTCTTCCGTGAGTAACCACATGATTAATACCTGTATTCCATAGACTACCCCTGAGGTCTAGCATGGAGGAGGAGGAGGAGGAGGAGGAGGAGGAAGAGAGAGAGAGAGGGAGAGGAAGAGGAGAGGAGGAGGAGGAGAAGGAGAAGGAGAAGGAGAAGGAGAAGAAGAAGAAGAAGAAGAAGAAGAAGAAGAAGAAGAAGAAGAAGAAGAAGAAGAAGAAGAAGAAGAAGAAGAAGAAAAAGAAAGTTTCATCTCTTACATAAGGGCTGCCTTTCCAAAATGGTGAATTCAATGGCAGGGTCTAAACCAAACTTTTCTTTGAAGAGGTAAAGATAGGTCATAGGGAGGGGGAGGAAATACAGGAAGAAGTGGTTTTGTTTGTTTTAGTGGAGGTTTTACGGCCCTCACAACTGCATAAGGTCATAATAAAATAAAATGAGGATTAGAGGTATTACAAGAGAGTAACAAACATAAAAAGAAAGACGGGAGATAAGGACGATAGATGTTTTTTCTAGGAAAGAGAGAAAGACGAGAGATGGAATGGAGAGAGAAAACCTTGGGTACTTTAAACTACAGACTACTTACAGTTTTTGTAGACTTGAGAAGTGAATAAAAGATCCCTGACGGAGAGCAACTAGAGCATTGTGAGCCAGGTTTCTGAAACCGGAAAATTGGGAAAAATATATATATTATGGTGATAAGTGGAGAGAAATTTAATTGAAATGTTGATCCAATACGATGATTTTTACTGGGAGCAAATGATAGTTTCACTTTCAAAACTCATTTTTTTACATCAATATACAATATAATTAATGTGCATTCTTCATCACTCACAGCAAAGAACTGCAAAAATACACGGAAGGAAACATAAACTTCATACACAATTTATGTGCACGCCCTATATACAGAGCAAAAGTCACAGCAGCAGTGCAATGTTTCATCCTTTAGCATTCAATTAAATAATTCTGCTATCATATTTAATATCAACTGTTCCGTATTCTAAAAAGAAATTAAACATTTAAAAAACAAACCTATCAGTATGCACAGGGATGGGACTGATATTTATATAAAACTATTCCAAAAACCCAAAATATTTTTTTTAAAACATATAACAGACAAGAAAAAAATAAAGTATCATTTGTCACAAAAAGAAGCCGTCTACTATGATGAAAAACAATCCCAATGTGTATGAGGATATGTGAGGCGCGCTGACAAAATCAGTTACTTCTCGCAATCAAAAATAGAGATACTAACTAAAAATTGACACATGGGACATATTTGTAAATTCAAAACCAATCCCATTCTCTTCAAGTTTTACATGTATGTCTTTTATCATTCCATACATGTACTACATGTAATAAATTGTAAAAACTCAACCTATAAATTTGACGCATCTATTTCCATCGGCCTAAAATCCGAGAAGTAACTCATTTTGTCAGCACACCTCACATATATGGCAAGAACGGAGCTCACCTATCTTAATAATAATTATAAAAATGTACCCATAACATTTTCTCAAAGATACAAGTAAGATAGTACAGTAAGAAATAAAGGGCTGCTGCCAGTAATATTGGGCTGGGAGGGTTGGGGTTGTGGAGGAGAATGTACAGAAATAAAGGGTTCAGCCACATAAATTATTGTCTGGAACGGTGGAATTTTGAGAAAAAAAACTAGCAATGGTTCTCAACCGAAAAGTATACTCTCACCACATTAATCACAGTATTATATAAAAGCGAATTTAAGCAGGGTGCATCAAAACATAATTATATTATTATACACAAACAAATACACCCCACACCAGTCAAATAAATGAGTACACAAATGAAATGCAAAAAAAAAGAAGGCATTGGGGTGAAATCTGGCACTCAATAAAATAATCAAATCAAAGAAATTGGCATTTTTGGATGGGGCCAATGGGCGATTTTTTCTCATTTTCCATTTTGGCTCAACACCTTTGTGTCCATTCAAAAACACATTTTTGAGTGGATTTTACTGAAAAACATTGAGTAAAGTCACAAAAAATGTAAATTTTCAGTTTCCAAGGACTCTCAGGCAATGGAAGTTGCCAACTTTGGAAGGCCATTTCTCGCTAACTTTACCTCTGAAACCAGGCGATCATGACCTCATTCAATCGCAAATATTTCGACTTCTATTCAACGTAAATGGATATTTTTTTCTCCTGAAGGAAGGCAAATGACCTGGCTTTAAGATTAAACCAATAACCACATGCCCAAAACTTGACGAGTGCCTGATTCCACCACGTCGTGACACATATTTAGAGACAAAACATGCAGACTTACAAGTGAACTGTGTCAGGTGGGAACGACTTGCCCACCAATGTCTTGAACGGAGCAGGGTGCTGGGAGCAGTCAATCTTCCGCCCTCTTTGCCGCTTGGAAGATCCGACCATTGTGCAGTTACAACTTGGCAACTGAATGCAGCAATTGCACACTGACAGCAACACAGACAGCACGAAGAACAACAGGAACAATGGGTGCCTTCTCTGATCAGACGCAGCCATTGTGGAGCGCACATTCCTTTTCACTTACAGCTCATAGAAGAAAATTCACCACGACACACATCTGATAGGAGGAGGAAAGGTTTAATCCTTTGCTTGGTCGTTGAGATAAATCCTTCATTGCCAGATTTCAGAAAGTTTGACTCCTCACATCACAATATTCACAGCATTGAATTGTTCTACCACAGGAGGTCACAAACTGTACACTGGAATATAATTATTTAAATAAATTATAGGCCTGACGATATTGTAATTAAGACTATTGTATGCTTGATTGTCTCTACGTATTCTTACCCTCCACAAGCTAATAATTTTTTTTTATTCTACTCTTTATAAAATACTTAGAATATTAAAGTATGAGACACGATATCAAATATCAGGAATTATGAATGGCCAGTCAAAATTTCATCATCAGATATTTGGGAAGAAATCTGCAATAAATAACGGCACTTAACTTCCAAATTGTTATCTCCATTGCAGCACTGCTGCAACGTCCCGGCCTAATTAGGCCTAAACAGAGTAGAGTAACAGTTGAAACTGATTCCTTCCCTTTAACAATAAATAGAGTATTTACATTTTAAAAAGTGAGCCTTTTTAGTAAAGAAATCATCTTGATGAAACAAAGAGCATCCCTCACACTTCCATAGAACTAATTCTTAATTTTTAAAACGAAGAGACTATTTCTCTGAACGCTCGGGAAAATAAACTTGACCTCTGTTTTTCCAAATGGTTTGATCCGTTCCCAAGATTTTTTTGTTATTTGCAAGAGTTCGGCGTCATCATTTATTCTGGGAAGACTGGGAAGAGAACAAGCATTTTTTGTGACATCGATTTCAATTTCTAATCTAGAGCTAGATTTTTAGAGATGTCTGAATATTCAGAAACTTCAATTGAAGTTGGGGCAACGTTCCCGTACTATACTTCATTTGAAAATATGCCTTCAAACGGTACTACTGCAACAAGACTGCTCGACTTTGGCAGTGCTGGCTAATGTGCACAAAAACCTCACAAAAAAATCCCTCCACACTCCACGCCTCCCACCCCCTCCCCCAGTTCACACCTTACATACACACACACAAACACACAATTTCGAGAACAAAAACATTTCAGAGAAATAGAGTTCATGTTTATTTTCCCGAGTGTTCGAAAAAATAGAGCCGGCCTTCAAAAAAAGGTGCAGCAACAACAGTCTGATGACGCAGGAAAAGGCCCAAGGAGATTCCATCAATGAGTTTGAGACTAGATCTAATCTAGATCTAGATTATATAGATATAGATCTAGTTCAGATTTATATTTTGTATTTGTAGTAGGGCCTACAAAAAATAACATGGGCCTTCTCCCATTGCCCCTTGTGTGTATACTCTACCATCTTGATCTAGATCTAGATCTAGATCTAGATCTGGATTTAGGCCTAGGCCTACTACATTTACACAAGGCCTCCCATAACGAGCCACCACCCCAACAAACACAATAAAGAAGAGACCTAACCCTAACCCATGCCCAAACCTTACCGCCATAATAACATCCAAGCCTCAACCCTATCCTCTCTATTTCATAGTGGTCGCCCCCACACATTTTGATAAGAGAATCTAAAATCTAGATTCTAGAGCTCTAGATCTAGATCTAGCCTAACCTACGGCCTAAGACTCACGGCAGGTATCCACAACAACCCCTCCAATTCTCTCACTGAGCCCTTGTTACTCGTAGCCTACTTTACAACTGTGTAGCCTTATTTTCAAGAACCTCACAATTCCCACAACTCAGAACGAAAGGCGAAAGGGTGGAAGTGGAAGTGGAAGAGTGTAAACAAGCCTGAATCTCTTCTTTCTCATGAATGGAAACGAATTTCTAAAAGCGTTTTAAACAAAGACGTCTTTCGCAAATATACCCAATAGACAAGGAGGCACCAAATATACGAGACTATCCATCTCCAGTACTTATGCCGCTGGCCTACACAACACACACCGCACTCTGAGCAAGGATCGAAACAGGGTGAAAAACCGAGGCAGGGAAGAGAGGGCTTTATTTTGGGGCTTGCGCTCCAATTTCGTTTACACTCTTCATAACACAGACGTTCCACTCCATGAAAAGCACCTCCAAAGTGTGCGCCGACAACATAATCTACGTACCACAAAGAGCAGAACTACTGCAAACTATGATTTAGATCCAGGTCTCCGTTAGAATGTACACAAACAGACAATACAACCAGGGGTCTCCCGGTTAACCCGCACATTTCGTTCCTTCGTTCCGAGCCTGCCATCCATCTTGATTTTTCGCTACTGCTGTGACGTCATGGGGTTAGCGAGGTTCTCTGAGTCGCGATTGGTCGATCTCGTCTGAATAAACAGAGAAGAGGATTATCTCAATCTAGGCACCAATATTTTCAATGAAATAACGGGTTCGTCACTTTCTCCTACCGCAAAACCTAACGGACCAGAAAAGCGCTCCTAACCACTTGTGTGAACTGAGGGTTATGATGCGAATTACTTGCACCCTTCTTTGTTCGTTGAGTTGTGAGACGTTTTCTGAAATCTCGGCTCTGCCAGTTGGACATGTCAAGATGCTTTGACCTGAGAAGAAAACTTTTTTTCAGAGTAGATTGCATTGTACGAGTAGGCTACAAATGCTCTTACACTTTTATAAAAATCTTGCACAAATGGTTGAGATTCTGTCCTCGTTGCCTTATTCTTCCAAATGCTAGAGTTTTACCTACGTTTACAACGGAAAGCTACGGACTACGGGCACCGGTACTACAGATTAAAAGTTATAAACCTGAGTTACGGTACTTTCTTCAGGTGTTGCTTAGAGCAGGTCATCTTGATCACAGCGACATTTCGCCGGGAACGGTTAATAAAAGTAAAATTGAGTGCAGAACTTACGGTGCCCTAAAACAACAACATGTACATGTGCCGCCTATTGTAGGCTTTGATCTACTTGAAATATAGATCTATAGTGTATAGACTATTTTAGAAGTAGAATGTTTGAGATAGGCCTGAATCTTGAACAGCGCTTTCCCACTTTTTGCTTTTTTTTTTTGCTTTTTTTTTTTTTGGGGGGGGGGGGTTATAGTCAGAGCCCACTGTTAATTTGAAGGTTAAATTTTCCTTACCCCCAACACCTAGTCTATCTGAGATTCAAGAAACTCCAGGCCCCATATATGTACGTACAGGCGTAGGGCTATTATGTATTATATTTTCCAAACGGGTCATTAAACCCCCCACCCGTAAACCCTGGGGTCATTTTGTACCCCCGGGTTTGTATTCTTCACATTTTAGAATACTTTTAGAACGAAGATCTCTTTGGAACCTTCAGTATTTCTCACAAAATCATTTTGATAGGTAAGGAGGTAGGTAGGTAGGTAGGTGGGTAGGTAGGTAGGACGGTAGGTAGGCAGGTAGGTAGGCAGGTAGGTAGGTAGGTAAGCATGAAGGTTAGTAGGTAGGCAGATAAGCATGACAGTTAGTAGGTAAGCAGGTAGATAAGTAGGTAGGCAGCTGGTAGGTAGGTAGGTAGGCAGGCAGGTGAGTAGGTAGGTATTTAGGTGGGTAGGTAGGCTGCTAGGTAACTGGTAGGAAGGTAGGTAGCTATACAACCAGCACGACACCACGAAAAGTACCGCACGTTAAGGCGAGCAAAAACAAATCAGTCAACGACGATGCACGTATCAGTTAGTAGATGTACATATTGTACTACCATCACATTATGGCGGATCACACGACTTGGAAATGAAGGGGCTTGTTTTGTTTAAAACTCTATCCGTACGCCTGGGGTCATTTTGTATCCCCGGAGTTGTATTCTTCACATTTTAGAATCACATTTTAGAATACTTCTAGTACGAAAATCTCTTTGAAACTTTCAGTATTTCTCAAAAGTCATTTTGACAAACTACTATGCAAAGCGTACGGATCGGATTAACGAGTACATTTCCTCTTTGGAAAGTGGCGGCACATAGTTCCCCACGTCGTATGGATACGATAGTAAAATACGACGTACGGATAGGGTTAAGTGGTGGCACAGAGTTCCCCACGTCGTATGGATACGATAGTAAAACACGACGTACGGATAGGGTTAAGTGGTGGCACAGAGTTCCCCACGTCGTATGGATACGATAGTAAAACACGACGTACGGATAGGGTTAAGTGGTGGCACAGAGTTCCCCACGTCG
>NW_004797539.1:2309-3889 GCF_000002075.1 Aplysia californica | reverse complement strand
TCTCTCTCTCTCTCTCTCTCTCTCTCTCTCTCCCTGTGTCTCTTTCTCTCGTTGGGTGCGTTGGCGTGTAAATGTATTAATTATTCTGAATGCATATTACATGTATTATGGTTTCTGCAGCCTGAATGGTTATTTCCTTTACCTTAACCCTTGTCTCAAGTTAAACAGCCAGGCATACCTTCTTACGCCTAAAGGTGAACTTTTCAGATTCATGTAACTTTCGGAAACTTTCGTGGGGTATCTTTTTAACTTGTGGGAAGAGGTCGTCTTTATTTTCTGTGTTAGAAAAACAAAATTGTGAGACGAGCTGACAAAATGAGTTACTTCTCGCAATCCACAAATGGAGATATTGGCAATAACTAGACACTAGGGTCAAATTTGTAGACTTTCTATTGAAACCATACTCTTTCAATATAACATGCCTTTTATTATGTCATACTTCAAAATTGTAAAAACGTCACCAATAAGCTTAATGTATCTATTTCAATATGGTTTGAATCCGAGAAACAACTCATTTTGTCAGCACCCTCAGGGGCGAAAGCCGACGTGTTTGACAGGGTAATCAGAGTGAGATGGGACCAGATAGAGGGCCTGGAGATATCACACAAGAATCTTTCTCAAGGCGGCAGCACTGGGTTGTCAATGAAAGCAAATCCTGAATTCATGTTGTATCCGTGTTCAACCGCTAAAATAATCAGGAAAGTATCTCTTTAAATATTGATTTAAACAAACATTAAATTTATCTTTAGATGTGAATACACAAACACAATGCAAAGAAACAGAGATGTCAGTTCTACATACAACACCAGTGCGTCTAAACTCTTTGGTAGAACATGACAATTATTCATTTTTTATTTCACATTTGGCTGTTTTTGTCTAGCGTTTCGAGGCCAGGAGTCGGTGTCATAGTCGAGGTCACGATCTGATTATAGGACGGTAAAAAGTAGAGGAAAAAAACCCCAAGAACTCGCAGCAGTCAAGATATTTTTAGGATTTAGTTCCCCCTGCCACTGTTACGTGGACTCGACCGATGTAATAGTTCGCTTACATAATCAGTGCTTGTGACCGCTTATGACTGTGGCTCGAAAGGGGTGAACAGTGTATATGTGGTAATGAAACAGCTTTTGAGTGCTGTATACATGTTCCCTTCAACTCTTTTGGTAGACTCTTCCAGCCTCACTGTAAGCTTACTTAATCAAAGCTTGCAACTGCTTATGGAGTGGCCTGATAGGGGTGAACAGGCTATTTCTGAGGCAATGAAACCGTTTTGAATGTTAGGCATACTGTTCATTGGTGATCATGAACGTCTTTTTACATAATTTAATTTATGAGGTTTACACCTATGGGTAAATTTGACTGCGACAATGTTTCAAAATTAGGAAGGGAAGCAGTGATTATTTGATTATATAGATGCTTCGCCCCTGAGCACCCTTCACAAATGCAAGAATACGTTAGGAAACCAAGTCCATGTGAATTGTTTATTGTCGTTAAATAACACACACGGTTTCCGTCACGTTGTAGTTGCATCCCAGTCAGAGAGACTAAGTTTTGTTATTAATAATTATTATTATAATAATAAT
>NW_004797539.1:0-2080 GCF_000002075.1 Aplysia californica | reverse complement strand
GCAAGCTGCGGATTCCACGCACTCAAACACTATCAAACTGACAAGATCGTTCACTGTCTATAGCCGGGTACCCATTTCCACCTGGGTGAAGTGAGAAAAATTTGTGCAAAGTGCCTTTCCCAAGGACACAACGTCGGGCCCCTGACAGGATTCGAATCCTCGACCTTACGGTTGCGAGTCCGAGAGCCTAACCACTAGGCCACCGACGAAAGTAGAAAGAAAGAAAAAAACAACATGAAAAGAAGTCGAGACTGTCCGGTCAGCATAGATGCTAGAACATAGTATACGATGGAAAACGTACTGTTATCAGAGCATTTTATTGTACATATGCAGCGATAAAACATGTTACATGTATACAGACACTTTGCCTTTATACATAATATGACAAAATGTCCAAGGCATGAGAACACACTGGCGTAGCAAATTGATAATAGTTTAATGGATTTTAATGGAAAAAAAGAACAAGCTAACGTTCAATAAATAAATAAATGAATAAATGCAAATTAAATACGCTTCCCTTCAAACTGACTCTGGTGGGTGAAGGTATGATCGTTCCCCTGTGGAAGCCCTTAGAGAACAAGGCCACCCAGCCTCCTAAAAGATCTGACCTGTATCGCTGGGGGCGTTGGTCACCAGAACCAAGCAGACAGCGACATGTCATAATATGCTAAAGATCGTTTCTTGTTAAAGGAAAACAACATCTGATTTTACAGAAGAAAAAACTAAATCTATTCAGCCTGAAAATGGCAAGAAGATTACTCCGCTAATTTCGGTGAAAATGATTGCAAATTCTTAAAACAGAATAGAAAATGAAAATGCTTATTTGGCTGCCTCGCGTTAAAAGTATGGCGGAGCATGCAAAGCATCCAAAGAAGACAGCTGATGCAATAATAAAAAAGCAAAAATATATAACAAAAACAAAAACAAAAAAACAAAAACGAAAACAAAAACAAACAAACAAGCAAACAAAAGAACAAAGAAAAAGGTAGATCAAAACAATAGGCTTCTTAGTACGGAAAAAACAAAAAAACAATAACAAAAACAAAAACGATAACAAAAAACACAGAAGAGAAGAAAGTAAACAAAAACAAAAACAAAAACAAGAACAAAAGGGGTCCAGCTCAGCTCGCAGCAGATGTTGCCCCGTGATACCACTAGCACCCAATCAAAAGATAATTTTGAAGTATTGCTTTAGCATTCCGCTAACTCAGCGGTGTCAAACTCTATCACTTTCTCCAGTGACTAAAGTCAAATTGTTCGTAAGGTTGAGCGCCAAACTGGATAGACACTCATTGAGCAGCTGAAAACTCAACTCCTTTTGAACAATGATCCGAATAAAAACATTCTTCAAAAGTTTAAATTGTAACAAGCCAGGGCATTCCAATTTTCGCTCTTATAATTGGTCGCTTTTAAGGACAAGCGGGCTAACTCAGATTTCGGGGGTTTCCAGAAATCTGGACCTACACCAAAAGTGGGCATTACCCTACTAATAGGAGAATTTTTGGTTTCATTAGTGTGATTACATGTAGAGAAAACTCACCTCGTATTTTAAAGAAACTGAACAAGGGGCAAACACTTTACCTTCGATTTTCTCAAAACATCATTTTTCGGGATAGCCCCCTTGTGCTTAAAAGCGACCAATTGACTAATTTGTCAGAGCTGGATGTTTGGCCCCTTTTCTTAGCAACAAGTTCCGATATGTTTGAATACTATTGTTGATTAATTAAGGAGATCCTAAGTATAGATTACCAAAAATTCTCTCACGGGCCGGATATAGTATAATAAGTTTATTGTTCTCCATGCCTGATGTGGCTTGCAGACCTTGAGTTTGACAACTGTATCCTATCTTCTCGTTAAGCATCACTTTTTGCTCTGTGCGTTCTGTAGTTTGTAGTAGAGTCCTCTCAGAGCCATAAGCTGGGAATGGTTGCCCTGTTCCATGACTTTGCCAGCTACGATCACAGCTATCTTCTCGGCGTCTTTGATAGTGCTGAGACGGTGAGCGATGGTGATGCACGTGCGGCCCTCACGGGCTTTGTCTAAAGCTTCCTGCACTACCTGTGGACGGTGAAGGAGGGTG
>NW_004797538.1:995902-997949 GCF_000002075.1 Aplysia californica | reverse complement strand
GACACTCAAGAGAGACCCAGTATCTCTGTCATTGCTTGGACATTGCATCCCTCTCAGCCATGGTTGGCTCTGAAAGGCAGGCTCGAAGCCAAGGACGTTGAAACCTGTTTGAAGCCTGCCTCCTGGATGATTTAGATCGTGTCGTTGGGGGAGTAAAATACACTTCTTTTTTTTTAGCGACAGTCTCTGTTTTGGAAGCGATCTTTTCGTGACTACAAAACATTACATCTCTACTAGAATAAAACTGCAGAAAATGAAAAACAGTCAAACCTGAACTAAAGGCCACTATTCCAAGACAATGACCTGTACAAACGACCACTTCAATCCCCCCCCCCTCCCTTTCCTCCTCTTTCTTTCCGTCTTAAAAATGTGTGAGGTGTGCTGACAAAATGAAATACTTCTTTCTGATTTTAGTCGTATGAAAATTAATACATCAGCTTTTTAGGTGGAGTTTGCACAATTTGTAAGTGGGGAATAATAAAAGACACCATAGACTTGAACAAATTGGCATCAACTGAAAACTATAAATCTGACACCAGTGTTGATTTTCAGCCGATAATGCCATTCTTGGATCGCGAGAAGTAGCTCATATTGTCAGCACGCCTCACATAATATTATATTTTCACTGTCCAAGACATCCACCTGTCTAAGACAATCTCCTCGACAATGGGTGGCCGTCTGAGACGATTCTGACAACACGAGAAACGTAACCTACATACCATGGTGTCTGTTTGGTGTGTTGACGACGGAAAGTCTGCTAAAAGAGTACTAGGGACACTTGAGTCAGGCGATGAGTGATCTCAACCAGAAGCTGGAATATCTTATATATATAGCGTCTGTACAATGCAGGTCCAGCGACCATCAACGTTTAAAGCCCATAAACCCTGTCCGAGGCGAGCGCATCTCCGCTTCTTATGGACGGCTCCATAAACTCTGATCGCAGATCGTACCGCTTTATTGTCTCGTGTGGTCACGCTTGCTCTCGAGGAGTTTCAGGTTTTACTCAAAGTTAAACGTTTACTGGGTCCCCATTGGTGCATCGTATCTTCGACACCCAACGGAGCTCTCGGAGTATAATGGGGTTTTTGTCCACTAAATGCGATCCTATGCCCGCTTCGAGATGCAGTTAATGCTTTAAAAAATAGAAAAAAGTTTATTTATTTAGCTCTGCTAATGGCCCTGAAACGAAGCCTTCCTATAGTAGTAGTAGTAGTAGTAGTAATAATAATAATAATAGTTCAGTATAGCACGGATATAACGAACACACAAACATAGCGAATAAGATTTTAAAGTCCCGAATCAAGCATCAAACAGCCTTATCTCTCCTCTCTCAATTCTTTGATTTCGTTACTCTCAATTCTTTGTTTTCGTTACTCTCTTGTTACTGCAATACTCTTGGCACTTGTGTAACCTAGTTGAGTTGCAAAAGCCGTAAAACGCTTACTATGTTTTTAGATAATGAACAAGCACAACACGCTACTCACGCCACCAACGGACAATGCACCATCTTTCCCCCACTTTTTTTTCTCCTTATGTGAAGACCACCACACGGCACATAACTGGTGACGTCCAAACTATAGTCGTTTTCTTCAAACCACCACCGTGCGTGGCAAAACACATCGATGACAGCAAAGAGGCGACATGGTCTTATCTAAATTATAACCACGTAACGGATATTTCAAAAGTAGAACAGAAAACCTTTGTGAATTTTACACATGAAGCAATAATAGAGACCAAAAAATCCCCCCTGACTGTTTCTGCAGTCGTTCTACTGCTACCCCTTGGCTCCTTCTTACTGCTGTCTTTCGGCCACACCCCTCATCTTATGGCAGGTAAAATCTAACACTTAGCCTTCTCGGATTAGGGCGAAAAATCTCGGAGGTTCCGAGTGCAAGTTGCGCACGTTAAAGATCCCTTGGTGGTCCAAGGTAAAAAAGAGTAGGCTTCGGTTGCCACGCTGGCAAAATTCAAAAGTTCCTATCAACTGAAAATGTGTCCCGCGCGCTCAAAGGACCTTATGCCGTTGCAAGCGTAATAAAACACTCCC
>NW_004797538.1:988450-995340 GCF_000002075.1 Aplysia californica | reverse complement strand
GGGGGGGTAGATCTGTTTTACGGCGCTCGTAACTGTATACGTCATATGAGCGCGTGGGACACATTAAGCTTTTTCAGTTTAGTAGGAATTAATTTGGAACTTTGCCTGGGTGGCGGCCGAAGCCTACTTTTATCGGTTTTGTTACCACCAAGGGATCTTTATCTTGCTCACAGGACCTCCGAGATTCTTTCACCCTTTCGCCTTATACGAGAAGGCTAGGTGTTAGAACGTACCTACCCTAAGATCAGAGGTGTAGCTCAGGACAGCAGTAAGAAAGAGCCAAGGGGTAGTAGTAGAAAGGCAGCAGAAACAGTCAGGAGTCAAGAAGATTGGTAAAAAAAAAAGAAAAAAAGAAAGGGGGGGGGGACAGAAAGCGGAGACGAAAGCAAAAGACAGAACGTGATTAGAAAGCAAAAAGGTTGAAGGAGAATTTTTTTTTTAATTTTTTTAGAAGACAATTGCAAATGGCTGTCATGTTTCAAACTCGGTCCTATTGATTTGAAGGAGAAACGAACACTGCACCTCTCGGCCACGACAGCCACACAGCAAACCACGTGATGAGGAATGGTTTGATGATAAAGCTGGCTACGTATAAAGGAAGATGGGCTTCTGTGTACAAACAATTTAATGTATGTCATTGTGGTGAAATCAGATACTCGTCAAAATAATGAAATCCAAGAAACTGACTTTTTACCACTCGTTCGGCCATTTTTATCCTATATTTTCGCAGCACTTTTTATGTTCATTTAAGTGCGCATTTGCGTGTTGATTTTACAGAAACAAAACGTTGTTCAAAGACACACAAAAGTAAATTTGCCAATTTCCAAGGACACCCAAGCTTTGAAAGTCACCAAACTTTGGCGGTCAGTTTCTTGCTAATTGTATTCCTGACACCAGGTGACCCCTACCTCCTTCAACTCCAAATATCTGTTCCACGATATAAAATAGACGGAAGTTTTTTTCATTAAAAAATCCCAAACCAAATAAACAGGCATACTTTTTCTCTACCTGTACGTCGTGTTTTACTATCGTATCCATACGACATGGGGAACTCTGTGCCACCACTTTCCAAAAAGGAAATTTACTCGTTTATCCGATCCGTACTAATACCTTCATAATGACCATCATCCTCCAAAGCCAGATCTGCGACAGACATCGGCGATCATAGTTCTCTATTCATTCCTTTGCTTGGATGCTCTCTAAAAAGCTACGTTTCCCTAAACTTTCCCAATTTACCCATTTGTTTTGGTTCCCCAAGTATGTTGTTCAGGGCCTACCCCTCCCTCATTTACCCACAATTTTGCCAGTCAGAGCTAGATGTTCAAGACCCTTATGTCTATTCAGCTGTTCCAAAAACTGCATTTTGTCGTTTCCTGATTGTTTTTAACATTGAGCGTCTCACGTGGGCTTTGTCGAGCGCTACCTCACTTGATTTCTGTTCATTCGACGATATTCTTAGCTGTCTCCATTTCTGCTGATTCTATTTTATTTTCACTGTCTTTAGTGATTGTCCAGCATTCACTGCCATATAGAAGGGTTGACCATACATAATGATACGCCAAAATATTGAGGGGCACTTAATTGCACCGTGTCAAGGAGGCACGATTAATTTTTTCTCCACATGGAAGAGTGACTTACATCTTATAAAAGCCAAAGCCACAAGCCACAAGCCTCAGTCAAGCACGCACAGAACAACATCGGCCGGACGTGGAAATCTGTTCGTCATGTACGAATTTCACTATCTACTTACTTTGAACCTAGAGATTAAATATCACGAGGATCTAGAAATAAAAAATTCGGGACATGAAAATGTGTTTCCAGTAGAGTAGAGGGTTTCGCTGTGTGCATGTGCTTTATGAGCGTGCTAGACCATTGTACAGGACATGTAAAAAGCTTGCACCGAGTTTTAGATGTACTCTAAAGGTCGTTGCTTAGGCTTATATTATTATTATTATTGGGTGGCTGTTACTATCGAGATAAAGTTCTACTCTATTGTAGGATCATTGCTAGTAGTAGTAGTAGTAGTAGTAGTAGTAGTAGTAGTAGTAGTAGTAGTAGTATTGAAGAAGAAGAAGATGATGATGATAACAACAACAACAACAACAACAACAACAACAGCAGCAGCAGCAGCAACAACAACAACAACAACAGCAACAACAATAATAGCAACAATAGCACCTAATTGCTAGAAATGGAAGACCCGATACAACGGTTAATCAAAAGACAAAAAAATGTACGTTTTTGTGATACCACTCAACAATAACAACAACAACAACAACGACAACAACAACACACACACACACACACACACACACACACACACACACACACACACATACACACACACACACACAAACACACACACATTCAAATACACGCACACAACGCAGAATTATCATTCAATACAAAGGTTAACCAGAAGACAAAAATTCACATTTTTTAAATACAATTCAACAACATCAACAAAAATAACAACAACAAAAACAACAACAACAACAACAACAACATTTTATACATGTACGAAAGTGATGCTGCAGAAGGGAATTAATGCAGTGATTATGGCTCTGTGTGTGTGTGTGTGTGTGTGTGTGTGTGTTTGTTTGTGTGTGTGTGTGTGTTTGTGTGTGTGTGTGTGTGTGTGTTCGTGCGTGTTTGTGTGTTAGTTTGTGCGCGTGTTTGGGTGTGTGCGTGTGTGTATGAGCGCGCGTGCGTATGTGCGTGTGTGCATTCGTGCGTGCGTGTGTGTGTATATATGTGTGTTTGTGTGTGTGCATGTGTGTGTTTGTGTGTATGTGCTTGTGAGTGTGTCTGTGTGTCTGTTTGAGTGTGTGTGTGTGTGTGTGTGTGTCTGTCTTTACGCGCACACGTTTGTGTGTGTGTGCGTGTGTGTGTGTGTTTGTGTGTGTGTGTGTGTGTGTGTGTGTGTGTGTGTGTGTGTCTGTCTGTCTTTACGCGCACACGTTTGTGTGTGTGTGCGTGTATGTGTGTGTTTGTGTGTGTGCACATATGTTTGTCTGCTTGAGTGTGTGTGTTTGATTGTGTGTGCATGTGTGTGTGTTTGTGTGTGTGTATGTCTGTGTATGTTTGTGTTCGTGTGTGCTTCTGCGTCTGTGTGTATGCTTGTGAGTACGTTTGCGTTGGCACGTATATATGGGCGTGTGTGCGAACTAGTATGTGAATGTGTGTGTGTGTGTGTGTGTGTGTGTGTGTGTGTGTGTGAGAGTGTGTGTCGGGGTATATGTGTATGTGTGTGTGTCCCTGCGTGAACGTGTGTGTGTGTGTGCGTGCACGTGTGCGTGCGAATGTAAGTTTGAGTATGTAAGGAAGGGACGGGGGGAGGGGGGGGGTGGAGTGAGAGAAGGAACATTTTTCATAACCAAAAAGAACGGAACGCTTTTGAGCGATTGGCAAAGTTGAGCAGAGGAAGGCTGAGAATGTTTCGGAGTGGTCTATGGTCTGCTGGGGTATTGTGTAAAGCGCATAGAGCTTGCTTTCGAGTGGAGACATGCGCTATACAAATGCTATTTATTATTATTAGGGCACAGTTCTTATATGCCAGGTCCTGATGCCCAGCTCAGAATAAGGCCCTAGCTATTGACCATAAAGTAAGCTGGCAATGTAAACTTACATCGCTTTACGGTTTGCAGAGACGCTCATTTGCATTCAAAGCCTGGGAGACGGCATTCGGTTCGAGTACATTCTGAAGGTTTGTGCGGATCACGTACGCAGCTGTAGAAAATGTAATATGACGGTTTCAATTTTGTTTGTTGGTTGATGTTTTTCTTTTTTTTTAAATCGGTTTGTTGTTTTTTATGGGTTTTTTTATGGTACTTAAATACCAGAGAGACAGAGACAGGGAGAGAGAGAGAGAGAGAGAGAGAGAGAGAGAGAGAGAGAGAGAGAGAGAGAGAGAGGCGGGGAAAGAAACAGAGAGAGAGGGAGACAGAGGGGAGAGATAGATGTATAAAATATATTACATAATTTACATAAGTAAAAGAGCGAGAAAGAGAGAGAAATATAGACGCCCGACTCCTAAAATTATTATCTATACTGTGTGGACTGGGTCTTGAAAACGCCTACATTTAAAAAAGAAAGATAAATAGACAAAATTGTTTGGAAGCTTTCTTTCGTTTCTAAAGAACAAGATTAGAAATTGCACAACTGATTAGTTCCAATTTGATTTTTTCCCCACATAAATAGGGTAACTCTGTTCGCAAAGCGGGGCCTTTTTCGAAGAGGGTGAAGAAGGATTTTGAGGACACTTTTTAAAATGGCTCAAAGAGAGAAGTTAACCATCGCGTATGTACAATCTTTGTCCTAACTCCACAGACGCCGCCGCCCTGACCCTAGGAACTCTGACTTCACATGCAGAAGAGCTGCTGGGCTCGATTCCTGAGTGGGTTGAACAATGATCATACATAACAAGATGGTCCATTCAGGCAAAACAGTGTCCGCCGCAAGTCCACGAAATGGCTCAGATGGTGTTGCAGTATTTTTTTTTCTTTTTGAAGCTCTCTTTCACTTCTCCAGAAGAAGAATAGGAATAGCACCCCCCTTGCGTGCGCAGATTGACTGCTGTTCTTCAGCTGGTCTGGTTCGTTCAGTGAGGAGTTTTAGGGGTTTAAAAAATTTTAATGACCTCTCACCTCTCATTCTAAAATCAAATTAAACAAAGAAAACAGTCGCATGGAAGAGGATTTTTTTTTTGTCAGCGTAACCATTAAAAAAAGCGTTCTTCCGAAATTTGAATTCTGATTTATTCAAAAACTTGTTAGTTTCACCTCATTTTTTTTCACGCAAGTAAGGTAACTCTATTCGCAAAGGGTTTGCATTTGCGAAGAGGGCGCCACCGAATTTTGAGGACACTTTTTTAATAGTCTCAAAAAGAGGAGTGGACCATCTTGCTATGTATGATCATTGGGTTGAATTTGTATCGAGTATCTCGACCGTCTTTCTGCTGGGACGTTGTATCCCTATGAGCCAGGGCTGGTCCTGGCAGGCAGAGATGAAGCCTGCCTCCTAAATTATCTATCTTGTGTCGAGAGAGATGTAAAACATTTATCTCGTACCTGTTCTAAGTTAAGAAATTCCTGAAAACCTATGAACAATACCAACAACTAAAAGAGCCACAAACAGACGTTGGGTTAAAATAAAACTAAACAAAACAAAACAACCAAAAACAAAACAAAACAAAACAAATAAAATAAAAAATAAGTAAACAGCAAAACCAAAACAACTGATGTAAACACAGAAGTGGATTAAAAACAGTGAGTAAGAAACGTAGACATGTTATTAAAGGTCTGTGTTTTATTCAAGACTTACATTGTAAAGAAAACAGAGAGAGAGGGGGGGGGAAGATTAATAGAATCGTCGTAGTACAAAATGAATATAATAACAGTGTGTGCGTGCAAGTGTGTGTGTGTGTGTGTGTGTGTGTGTGTGTGTGTGTGTGTGTGTGTGTGTGTGTGTGTGTGTGCGTGCGCGCGCGTGTGTGGTATGTACAATTGCAAGTACCGATGTCCATGTATTTTGGAACTGAACTGTGCTGGTTCTGCCAAAGTAAGAACTGGATTATCTACACAATTTTTAATCAACAATTCATGTATTGCAAAGTCAGCTGTGGAAAAATGAATTGTGGGACCACGGATTACTTCAAGGAGTGCTGATACAAACAGGTTTAGCTGTATATCTGTGTGTGTGTGTGTGCACATGTGTATACATATACAAATATATATAGATATATAATTTTATGTATATATGTGCGTGTATATATAATATATACACATGTTGTATATATATATATATTTATATATATATATATATATACATTATACACACACAGCCTAAACCTGTTTCTATTGACACTTTTTTCAGAAGAAGTAGTGATCTCTGTCTCAAGTCTAAAGTAGCCGATCTGCTTATGATGTTTGTTTGCGTGTATATATACATTGTATATAATTCTATCATATCATAATATAGGGGTCTGTATGTACCTTTATTTAGCTGATTCTTTATCGATAACTTGATGAACTGACAAAGATCCACTGACGTTCAATGTGGAAGCTGAGGGCATGGGAAACCGGAGAACGCTATGCAAATCCACAAATTTACATACTACGCTTTGTCAGTATTTATTACGTTATATAATTTTTCTGTTTACTTGTTGTTCGTTTATTTATTTATCAAAACTGCAACCTTTTATAAGATATGCATAATAAGTAAGCGTTATAATAAGCGTTTGGTTTTATCATTTTGAGGGATCCACTATTTCAGGAAGCAATAACAAAATTTATGTTTCTAATAATTAACATTATGCTATGTCGTTGAGTGCACTAGTCAACAGGAAGAGCCCAGTATATTATTTCTAAAAAGGTAGAAAATGGCGCACTGACGTAGATCCTTTTGAGTTTGGAAATAATAAATAAAAGTAAAGTCTATGAACGCCCCCAAAAAGATGGACCATAGCAATGTAGACCATTTTAAAGCTCCATCCACTCTCCTAGCTCTCATATTTTCTATGTGTCTGATTTTTTAAAATATAAATTTATAGATAGCATACTAAACGTTTTGCTGAAACAGTTCCAAGTGAGTCAAGTCAAGTCGTGGTGAAATCAGCCGCTCGTCTATTTTGAGGCGAGGAAGTAATTGGTATTATCTTATAGCATGTTAATTTTTGTCGCTTTTTATTGAAAAAATATTTATCCATCTTGCATGGAATTTGAGTTATCAATGTTTGAAGGAGGTGGGGACGCCTCCTTTTAGTTGTAAATTTAGCGAAAAATAGCCGCCAATGTTTGGGGTTTTTTTTACATTTTGTGTGCTTTTGATCAATATTTCTCCACAAAATCCACAAAATGTATATTTTTGAAATCGACATAAAATACCCCCCC